>NC_061110.1:9799715-9814715 GCF_015104395.2 Macrobrachium nipponense | reverse complement strand
TGATCTCAAAAGGTCAGAAATACTAACTGAACGTCTCCCAATTAACTCCCTTAAATATGACTACTAAAATGATAAGTCATTATCACAACTCTCTAAGAAAAAAAACATCAAGTTCTCCAACTCAATTCCCCAAACTCGCACATCAGCACACACACAACTCAAGAAATCAACAGCAAAACTCCACGGAATTCTGCACTCACATTTCGAACTCGAATGTGCTCACAAAAAAAAAAAAAGAAAAATTCGTAACAAGCTCAAGAAAGAAAAGAATCACGTAACACCCAGACCCAAAAAATTTTCTCTTAAGTTCTGACAACCCACAAAATCAGCAAAAATCTCCAACTTTTAACAGCAAAAACCCCTTTACTGCTCAATAATTAATCACAATGAGACTTAATGTCAAACTCCCATTTACGTAAACAGCAACCCCCGAAAAATTACACCTCCCGGTAAAACCAAATCTCCCGTCCAAAAAAGAAATGCTACTTAAGCTCAATCCCCAAATCATATCTCTCATAGGAAAAGGAAGAAAAACAATAAAAAAAAGGATAATCACAAGTAGATTTCCCCAATCACAAAATACATAATACATGTATAATATGCATAACTCCAGCGTTTTCCCCAAGAAATGCTCCATGTAGAGCTATGGAATTTGCCAGAAAGCAAACTCTCATACATGCGCTTTCGTGAAATGCTATAGCCACATTTCCAGATATTGCAAAAATTCTGATCTATCACCATCAGAAGAAAAGAATCAGCACACGCTCAGCACACGGCTCATCACATCGCCTGTCAGCAGAAAAATCGCCTGCGGACGCATGCTCTAACAACAGCACAAAAATTGTCTAGTCAGACACATAAGTTTGGAAACTCATGATTCTCAAGAAAAAAAAATCTAACTGACACATTTCACAGAATTAACTCCAGGATATGACTAATGTGTTCAAAAATTTGTCTCGAAGACTTATTCTCTCAACATGACTTTTCCCCAAATTATATTTCTCCAAGAATAACACACTTGTGAACATGAAAAATGCACCCACATCTCCAAATGACTCGTAATGCAGTAATGCCACTTCTCTCTAAATAGTCACGAAATCAAAAAAGAGAACCTCAGAAATCTTCTCTTTGCTCAAAAAAACTCCATAACCACAAAAAAAAAGGGGTCACCCGCCCAAGATTAATTCCAACTCCATTATGAGACACCATATCAATAATAACACCACTCCGGTTATAAAACATTTCCTCCATTGGTTATCAACCACCCCCTTATATTATTCTCTTATTTCTCCAATAGCCACACGTCAGTAAAAAAAGACACCACTCCAGGAATAGAGAATAATCACCTCTATTTCGGCAAATACAAAATATTTACCTCTATTTCCCCAATAACTCCATGTGGAACAAAACAAGGCTCCAAAAAATATATCTCCAAAAAAGGAATATCAAAAAATGAAATCCCATCTCCAAAAAAATGTGCACTCAAGGCAACTAACTCACACACTCACAAATATTGCCCCATAATCTCCAAATATGTGTCTCCATTTGCAACAAAGATGGCTGCAAAATAATTGAACTAAACATAGCTCTCATCACTATTGGCAAATATCAAAAATGGCCAAAAATATATATCTCCCATATATTATATCTCAAATATAACTCCAAAACAATATATACCTCCAATTATCTCTCCAAATATAATATATCTCAATTATATCTCAATTCTAACTCCAATTCTCCAGAGAATAACTCAATGTTATAGTAAAAAACTATAAAAACTCACTCCATTTAGCATAACTGCTAAAAAAGGGCAAAAACTCGGCAAATAAAACTGTCTAGAAAGTTCTAGAAAAAACCACCAATGTGCCACAACTCATTATAACAGAATTCCCAACTCACAGTGTCTAAGCAAAGACTTCTCCATATGCACTACGACATAGCCATTAGAAAACTTAACCAAGTTTCCTATCTCTCACAAAGTTGTCACAAATACAACCAATGTATTGTGCAAGAAAACTCCCAATTCCTGGAACACAAATATCCAGAGAAAAAATGTAGTGCCAATACGTATGCATTCAAAACATGCAAGAAATTAAAAAATTCTCCCTATATTACTCTATAGATCAAATAGCTAAAACACAAACACTTTCTCTTAAATGACTCTAAGTCATGAACTGAGATAATATTCACACTAACTGGAGAGAAACAAATTCAAATTCACCCATGGTAAAAAAACTTGTGTCAGCGATGGCTAATTTCCAAAAAAGGAGAAAAGAAAAATCAACGGCACCATTAACTATCTCCCGTAACTCACTAGATGTCAAGCAATTATCTGCTGAACTCATAAAAAAAGAAAAAAAAAACTAAAATAATGTGTTGTTAGTTCTTCCCATAATCACAAAAGATTTCACCTCCCTTGACAGCATTACGGCACCCACGTATTAGTATAAAAAAAAAAATCAGTATCAGAAATATCATTATCACAAAATCATAAAAAAAATTGCTATCATCAAAATCATCAGTATCGGTACAAAAAATATCACCAAAGTTAATGCTTGTCCATTCTCCAAAAATTCAGCAAAAGATCAGTAAGTTTCACCACAATTCACCAAGATTCAGTCAGATTCATCAAGATTCAGTAAAACTCATCCCCGTGAATCACTGAAATATTCTCCAAAGTTACAAAAACTCAACAATTAATTAACACAAGACTTCTCCCATTAATTCATAGTAATAATTCTCCTTGAATAATTATCTGTAATAATTATCAAATAATCTCCCATGAAATATCTCAAATCTCTCGCAAAACAATTCTCCCGTAATGATAATTATACTTAGGCAAACCTCCAGTGACACATCTCAAGTATAATAATTATTAATAATAATAATAATAATAACTCTCCAAAGCAATAATTCTCTTGCAAAGATTTCAAGTAAGGGTGAAATTCAAATAGCATACAACAGTAATGCTGAATCTTATGACATACAATTTCTCCAGCATGCAACACCATGACATAACACCATTGCCACACAACACAGATACAACACCAATCATCGGTATTTCAAAATAATTTCTCCAACACAATAAAAAAATAATCTGTGTATCCCCCTTATATTTGTGTCTTTCAAGGCACAAAGAAACATATAACACATCCCGTGCATGTTATCTACTTTTCCCCTCATTTTCGTAAAAGAAAAATCTCTTTTTATTTCCTTTTCTCTTCGTCCAAGAGAGAAAAAAAAATCTCTTTTCTGAAAAAAAGACTCTACGGGCATTTCACTTCATCAACTAATCAATCAGCTGATATCTTAGCATCCAATGTCAAGGCCAGACCCATCTCCCAACACAAAGAAAAAAAAAGGAAAAGGGGGAGTTCACCCACACTGAGAAAAAAAAAAAATTTCTCCCCCCCTGAGAACAACCCCTCAGTCGAGCGGCAGAACAGCCCGAGGCATACCTAGTATCCTCCCCCCATCCCCCCATCCCCTGCACTATCTCTCGAGGGAGGCTAGTGGTACCTTCCATGCTACTATCCCCGAGGTCAGGCCATACTCCCCTTGCAATATGCTGAGCCCGTAAAATTGTGGCCGCTCTGTGTCACTAAGCCAAATATGCTTATCTAAGCACAGTTCCCATGCATAGAAAAATACACTCCTATGTTTTAAACAAAGACGAATGCATACGTCTATTACAAACACGTGCAAATAAAGAAAACACGTCACTATGGGGCAAAGACAAGAAAAATTATTGACCTCTTGAACCAATCCCATAACCCTGAAATATTTAAACAAAAACCCACTCCTTCAAAACAATAGTTTAACACTCACCACTCCATAATGGGAACAAAAGGAACTCGAAATTCTTCGTAAAAATGCGTAAATCTCGTCGGCACAATACAAACGTGACCGGTGAGATGACCCCTAGCAACACTCATCAATGAACTAGACTGAGTTGCTTGTCTCACGACTCCCGCCCTGAAGAATCTCGGTACGAGCAAATTTGATGACCCTAATAGAAAATCTTTCCTCATCCCCCCATCTCACGGACGGACATTTTCTCTACCCCTTTTTTTCTAACTGGCCAACCATCCATTCATTGGCGTTCCTAGGCATAGAAAAGCAAGAAAACTTTCATATCCCCTCTTTAACCGTCTGCCACCACTATAAACATGGGGGGAATTATCCCTCCAGTCATACATAAGGTAAGCGTGGACATGAAACGCAAGGCAGACTCCCACACCCATTTCATACACAGGCTCTCTCTCTCTCTCCCGGCAATCACCCCATCTCTCTCTCTCTCTCTCTCTCTCTCTCTCTCTCTCTCTCTCTCTCTCTCTCTCTTTCTCTCCATTCTAACAGGTAATGAAAATGAGAGAGTTGCATCATAACATAACGTTTATTTACAAGAATAACTAGGTCGATTAACTAAGTAATCCAGTCTTACAGACTAACTTAAAACAACTCATTGTCAGGTCACCCAAAAGTCCTGGGAACTCTTTTGTCCCACCGAAATCCAGAACCGTCTGTCAAAGATACAGAACACATCCCGGTAAGTACACACACAAGTTTAAAGACAAAGTTAATAAAATGGAACATCTTACAAGATATCAAACAAGCCACCCCTTTGGCTAAAGTAAAGGTCACACTTTTAACCCATTCCCAACCGGACACTAAACACTATGTCACAAAAACTCCCCCGGCGAATGCCACGGCATCTTTGCCTATGACTCGAAGCCCTCTGTCAAAATCCCTCCCATAGGCTTGGGTATGAACTCTTTTAACCAGAAAGAGGTCGCCAACACGCACATACGAACACACAGTTCGCTAGCGCCTCGCGGTTCTAGCTGCATCTAGTTTCACAAAGGCACTTTGGGAAGAGTTCATAAACTGTCGTACATTGACTTCCTGAACTAAGCACTTTTATCTCACGCCATCCCCTAGAACTCATTCATCAGCTACTCTCAGGTCGTTACTCTGCCCTGTCCTCCACATTCCACAGGTTACAGAGAATGCACGAACAATATATTATCGATCAAAACCCTATGTCTTACATATATATATATATATATAATATATATATATATATATATATATATATATATATATATATATATATATATATATATATATATCTCACACACACTCTAAACAACACCAAGTTTCAGAAGAGGGTATATTTTTTATTTTCAAGCTTTCAAGGCTCGTCTGCCTCCATCATCTTCAAGGAACCGAATAAGTATTTTGAACCTTCCATATGAAAGTAGAGATTGAAAGATACATGTAGATATTAGAAATAAGCAACACACAATCACGTGTGGAACGGAAATAAATTTCTGACTCGCACACATCACAGGATCGAACCCAGGTCTTTCAATTGAAAGACAAGAACTGCTGAGAGCCAAGCCACACGAGCCGTAACAGAAGGGGGAACTCAAGTATACGGCTGTACCTAATTGAAAGAAGATGAAGCCCTCCACTGACCTTGGTTGGCAGCGGTCTTGTCTTCCAATTGAAAGACCTGGGTTCGATCCTGAAGTGAATCAGAAATTTATGTACTAATATATGTATGTATTATGTGATATTTTCAGTTTGTATATATGAAGTTAGCAGTGGAACCCAGAAGATGTATGGATAAATGCAACAGGTTATGGTAGCGTGAGATGGACAGTGATTGGGGAAGGGGAAAGCAGTCTGGGGCAACGTAAAAACGCCACACAAACAAACAAAGCAGCCTGGGCCTCTGAACGAAGCTGTGAAAAGGGGGAGAATGTCCTTCAAGCAGAAGATACAAAGTAGGAAGAGACGATGAGTGTTGGTTCAGTGCTAGGGAGGTGCTCTGTTCGTGTGGAGGGAATTGAAAACTATGGGTTTGCGGAAAGAAGTTTATCTTCGAGTGCGCTATCGTTTTGTTTCATATAGACCCAAATTATCCTTACGAGAAATTTGGAGAACCTTTTCTTAAGAAACGAAGCGGATGTACCATGAAGGAGGAACACTCCTTCTTTTTCAGCTTGCAAACAACCGTTGAGGCCAGTCATACAGGATCCAGTGTTGTAGTTCCATGCACAGCCTAGCTGGTAGAATATTCCATGGTTCTGAAAAAGTGTTGTGGATGAAAGAGAAAAATTCCTGCTGTTTTTTTTACAGCAAAGACACAGACAAACATAACTGTCCCATGAAAAACCGAGCTTGAAAGAAATACAGATCTCATGCAGGTATTTCAGGCAAAATTCCAAGCTTAGCAATGCATTGCCTTGTGAAAAATGATTAGCATATAAAGGTGCATCCAAACTACTATAAAACATGTCATAAACACTTCAGCAACTTATTGCATGCATGTTACAAACAGGTTGAAAACAAGCCAGTGACATTCAGTGGAGAATGAATCTCTGGCAAATAGTTGGATAAGCATATGAATCACAGATTAGAAATACCAATAAGTCACAGGCTTTGTATTCAAACTGTTTGTGATATATGCAGTAAGTTGCCAACATGTACCTGACATGTTGTACGGCAGTGTAGATGCGCTTCACAAAACCATGAAAAAATCCTTTTGAACATTGCTTTAAATACATTACTATTTGTTCTGCTATGGCATATGTAGAGATAACAGCTTATAAAAAAAAAAAAGAGGAAAAAATAATACTGGATTACAAGAGGCTGAGGTTCGATTCCTGCTAAATACCTGAGCCAGGGCAATATTGATGATATCATTGGTCACATATTTTGAGATTTGCTTCTTGTAGTCGTCGAACGCCTTCAGATTCGCTCCGGTCCAGCTTCCCGGGAGCGCTCGAAGCCTCGTCAGGTTCATGACCATAACTCCAACGTTCACTCCACTCGGCTTTGGGAAGGGCATGCGATTCTGGTGGAATGAGATAATGGGGGTTTTATCATTTATAAACACACGGCAGTCATTACATGGAACACTCCTGTGTTACGATAACCTGTCTTGATGAGATTGTGAGATGAAAAGTATATCTTAGTTTTACCAGACCACTGAGCTGATTAACAGCTCTCCTAGGGCTGGCCCGAAGGATTAGATATTTTTGCGTGACTAGGAACCAATTGGTCATCTAGCAACGGGACCTACAGCTTATTGTGGGATCCGAACCACATAATATCGAGAAATTAATTTCCATCACCAGAAATAAATTCCTCCATTTATCCATTGGCAGAGCCAAGAATCGAACTTCGGACCACTGGATTGGTAGCCAAGTGCAAAAACCACTCGTCCAACGCGGAACTATAACAGTTGCTTCTCTATTCCTAGGGCTAAGTATGAGCTTGTGCATCTACTATACAATAATGACTTTTTGTATTTTGTACTATGAGGTAACTCCTGCTAGTTCCTTGAAAGCTCGTTTTCCTGAGGAGTGTTAAATTATTTTATTGTATTCAGTTTCCTGTTTACTCTAAAGATTGAATATTAAGAAGTTGCACTACCAAATCTGTAATGTCAACAAGAAATTTACCATAAGTGTTTGAAGAAAAGTTTTCTGTTATTGCATAGTGGAAGCAGTTTGTATACTTTTAAGGGCTCGTTTTGCCTTTGTTTAGACAGTAGTTGGCAATATCACCAATCATTCAGTCATTGCTGGTCCAGAATGTTGACGTTTGTTTTAATGTCTTCACAACAGTATGTAAAAACACTAATCATGAATATAAATTGCTTGCATTGCCAAATGATTAAATGGTGAGATTCACTGTGCCATCAGGTATTTAATGCAGTTGACTTTTTTATAAGGAGAAGTGAATCACATGTTTCATCATTTTGTTACCAGTAAGTAAAGTCGTCAGCATACCATTTGAATTACATGTATTTCTCTGGGAAAGTCATGGATAGAACTGTTATAGGTCAGCACGACAACAAGCGCCTCAATGGCGTGGTTGGTATGGTGTTGGCGTCCCACCTCGGTGGTCGCGAGTTCGATTCTCGGCCATTCCATTGAGGAGTGAGAGATGTGTACTTCTGATGATAGAGTTCACTCTCGACGTGGTTCGGAAGTCACGTTAAGCCGTTGGTCCCGTTGCTGAATAACCACTGGTCCCGTGCAACGCAAAAACACCATGCAAACAAACAATCAGCACGACAACTCAACAGATAGTCACCCATTTTCGATGTATGTAGGGAGTCAGAGTTGGAGAGAGCCCTGCCGCTTGTGTCTCGTTGAATTTGTAGATTTCCCTCAAGAGCTCTTCCGGGGGTCTTAGGAACACAATGTCTGTGTCAATAAGAACAGCAGCGTCAACATCTTCCAAAGTCTCTGCTAGGAAGAGTCTAGCTGTTGCGCAGGGCCTGAAGAGACCTTTCATGTCCGTTCGATTTGGTGGATACCAGACAGGACGACTTTCGAACTCCAGTCGAGAATTGTACTCGTCAGGCCACGTACTCTGGATGGACTGTACTTGCTCGAAGACTTTGTCTGAACTTGTTACCACAATGAATCTGGGAAAACTTGTATAGTTAGTCCACGCCTTTAAAGTGGGGACAAAAGGTGCCTGAATGACATATGACAAGAATCTGGACACTACATGGCAGTAAATTGCCCATTCCATCATTGTGACTTCTACTTGAAACTAGATAGGGTAAATGCAGAATGTAGTACTAAGATAGAACAGTTGTATCTCATCTTGAAATCGTAATTTGTGTCATAGTTTTATTAATGTCAAAAGTTAAAATGATCATAGTTACATTTAAAATCAAAACTCTGTCAATCATCACAGATCATTTATCTTTACAGTGCAGAGATGTCACAAGTTTCACTAGCCTATGTGTGTGTGTCAACACTGCAGTAAAACATGTCTTTCATTGTCTTATTGGTACTCATAGAATTATCCAATGTTTTTGCCAAAAATTAATTCCACAGGTATGATCGTTGAACTTGTTTCCAGTCTGTTGGTGACAAGTATGTGATGATGAGTTGCTGTTTTGTTTCAGTGTGAACATATCTGAGGAAATAAGTGAAACCAGATTACCTTAAGGTTGTAGATGTCAAAGCCACAGCCGACTTCAAAAGAACTGCAATTTGATCCAGCTGCCGTTTGAAGGAGGAAGTCAGGATGTTATCACTATCTAGGAAAAAAATGGTATTCTTCATTCTTTTTTATACGGTTGTGTCCACACTACAGTAACCGCGTCGTCAAAAAACTCATTGGGAATGTATCCCAAACATATCACAAACAGGTTGAAGATAAGTCAGTGACTGAAGTAAGTGGAGAACGAATCTGATAGATGCTGGATGGATCGTATGAAGCACTAGTTTAGAATTAGTACCAGCGAGCCATTGACTTTATGTAACCCGTTTGTGCTGTGCGCATGTTTGAACAAGTTGCTGATGGGTATTTATGACATGGTTTACTGCAGTGTGGATGCACTCAAATATGGTAATGCAGAAATGTTTTACCCAAACCACTATTCTCTGACGGTCAGAAATAGTAAACTTTCATCTCAGAAGATCTGTAATTGCCTCAAGAACCTTATTTGTCCTCTCCTGATTACATCTTGGGTTATGAAAATGATGTAAATTTACACGTTCAGAAGGTGATCCAAGATTCCCTCACAATATAGCTACATTGGTAACACTCCTGAGTCTTTTTATTTTACAGGAGTTCCGTAACAGGGCAAGTGGTTTAAAGAAAAATCTACATTAGCAATTCTTGCCTTTTTATAAAAAACTAGAACATATCTGATCAAAGAAACCCTATTATTCTCCAGAAGACAAAACATCATGAAAAAAGTAAAGGACCCTTTGATGTACAGTTTTCTTTGAATCAGTATGAATGAAGAGAACATTTCTTACCATAGCAAACGATGATGATGAATGGGGGTAGCTCCTCTTTACTGCGGCTTTCATTTGAGAAAACTGATAATAAACAGACCTTCATGAAGGCTTCATAATTACAGTGGTGTAGAAGTACCCGAGAGGAACTACCCGGTCTGAAGATTGAATGACAGGTGTGATAAGAAGTGTGATAAGTCAGCGATCTAAGACCATACATGGTAAACCCTCAACAAGCATAAGACTGAGATATTTCCAGGTATAAATTTCAGCCACCACAGTTCAGTAATGAAGATTACGCCTGAGGGCATAATTAGGTAAACGGGTCTGAGTTTAGAAATTTAGGCTGCCGAGGCAAGCACTGGGACGCTTCTCCTGGCCAATCAGCGCTTCCAGCAGTGAACAGAGGGAGTCAGAGTACTTGGATAACGTGAAAGAGAGATCCAGAAAGTAAAGGAGATGAGGTCCAAGGATCTCAAGGTGGAGCTGGGAAAGAACCCATAGTTTTACCGATAAGTAAGTCAGGGGGGTTGTTTGTTTGTTTGTATGGTGTTTTTACGTTGCATGGAACCAGTAGTTATTCAGCAATGGGACCAACGGCTTTACGTGACTTCCGAACCATGTCGAGAGTGAACTTCTATCACCAGAAACACACATCGTTCACTCTTCAATGGAATGGCCGAGAATCGAACCTGCGACCACCGAGGTGGGACGCAAACACCATACCAACCATGCCACTGAGGCACTGTGATCAGTGGGGTTGGATGGTAAGACTGAAAGAAATAAAAACCTGGAACAGAGGCAAAGTTAAAGACTAGAAAATGGATGCAGGCAGACGACCAGTGCATCACATGAGATGCATGAAGGCATCACTTATGTCTTCTGCAGCGTCCCTTCGGCCCTAGCTGCAACCCCTTTCATTCCTTTTACTGTACCTCCATTCGTATTTCTTTCTTCCATCTTACTTTCCACCTTCTCCTAACATTTGTTTCCCTGAGCAACTGCTTTGAGGTTTTCCTCCTGTTACACCTTTCAAACCTATTTACTGTCAGCTTCTGCTGGATGACCTCGTAGGTCCCAGTGCTTAGCCTTTGGTGCCTGAATTCTATTCTCTATTCTGTTTCTGTTCTGAACGAAATACAGTGGCAGTAAAAACGTCACTTGTTCATCTGATACATCACCTAAGTCTATGAAATTTCCAAGTTTTCGTAACTTTCTGGAGGTGTGGGGCCACCGACGAAACAAAACCATCCACTGTTGTGGACCACAGTGATCAACGTCCCTGAAGGATCTTGTACATTTTGGACATCGCTAAAACCTGGGGAAAGAAAAAAAAAACATAGAATTTGTTGGCATTGTTACCTCACTTTGGACTCATACTTTAGAGTCGCTATTGTAGAAGCAGTTTGTGCGCAAGTTGTGGACTCTACTTTAAAGTCGTTATTCATTAAACAGTTCGTGCCCAAGTTTGCCAAGTTGTGGACTTTAGAGTCGCTATTCATTAAGCAGGTTTGTACCCAAGTTGTGGACTCTAATTCAGAGTCGCTATTCATTAGGCAATTTGTGCCCAACGTTGTGGACTTTAGAGTCGCTATTCAATAGCAGTTTGTACCCAAGTTGTGGACTCTAATTCAGAGTCGCTATTCATTAAGCATTTTTTGTGCCTAAGTTTTGTGGACTTTAAGTCGCTATCATTAAGTGTTTTGGACAAGTTGTGCTTTAATTCAGAGTCGCTATTCATTAGCCAAGTTTGCGCCCAGTTCCCCCGAAATCAACGCTTCACCCCATCCCCATCCCCCCTCCGCCCCCTACCCCCTTCTCCGAATCATTCAGTCTTCAACTTTTCAGCCTGGCAACATGCTTTTTAAGCGGTTTTATTTTAATGTATGGTTTTTTGTATGATCTGTTGAGACTCTTACAGTCAAAGTCGCATTCCTTGTATTTTTAAGATGTGTTGGTTTCTCTTTTAGCCGTGTTGGTGAATAATATTCACCCCCTTCTGATAACTGGCTAATCTCCTTGTCACCCTCTCCTTCTATATGCTGTGGCCGGCTTGCGCCCACGGATTCTGTCTTTTGTTTATTCATTTATTTATTTATTTATTTACTGGTTTATCTGTTCAATAGCCGATCTCCTCTTTCTGTATTTCCTATTACCTCTGGTTACTTCTTTCTAATGGAAACCTTAACTGTCTTTGGAAGCTTGAATTTCAAATCAGTAGCCCCTTTGGTGGACTTGTTCCATGTGAATAAGGTTCGTCTTCTGAATAATAATAATAATAATAATAAGTTTATTTTCAGTAGGTCAGCACTGAACGACTGATATCACAGTTACACGTTTGCGTTTTTTCAACCAGAAAGAGAGAGAGAGAGAGAGAGAGAGAGAGAGAGAGAGAGAGAGAGAGAGAGAGAGAGAGAGAGAGGTGAATAATTATATTTCGTCTGATTTTTTTTTTATGAAATTCAACTGTATAAAAAATGTATAGATCGGTACATCCGTAACTTTGATTTTCTCAGGTGCGCAGTTAATGTTAATTGATAAATGGAATTTTACTCCTATTTTTAGCCTGTCTGCAATTTCTTTTTAATCAGCTGATCCTCCGTCTGTCTGTTGTTTCGAGAATGGTATTGAAGTTCACACAAAATGTTACCTACTATGAGATTCAGGGTCTCTGTAACACGGTTTTTTGGACTTTGCTCCTTGTCAAAGCATCGGATATAGCTGAAAGTTAACATATGTATATTTTACAACCACACATTTTGTTTTGTCAGCATTATCAATAACCTAAACCCGATAGTTTTAATTTTTATCGAGTAAAAATGATCTAGCCGACGCCATGGCCAATGATTACGAGCCAAGAGTCGAAAAACATTCATTACGTAAGCAAGGTAAACAAACACCTCTTGACTAAATGTTGCCCCGCCCATCCACCAGACAGAAATTCCATTGGCTCTGAAACCCAAAGACTTTATGAATGGCGGAACGATACATAGATGTGGGTGGGGTATCAGTGCTAGCGTAGTAATACTACTGTAGCAGTAGTGCCGCAACAGTATAGCAATAATATACATGAATTAAACGTTTAGGCCAACTGCTGGGATCCTTGAGGATCATTCAGCACTTCTTAACTACTCGAGAAATTAGTTTTTATAGCCAGAAGTAAATTTTCTAATCCAACAATGCCCATGGTAGCCTTCGGTGTTATCCTGAATTATAACGAGGCGAAAGTGGGTGGAGCCTCATGAAGTCACCATCCTGACGATAATTATTGGTGAAGGTTTAAAGCCAATATACGGTACCGGCTATTTTTTTTTTCCAATAAATAGGTAGATAGCCAATAAATAAAAATTGCTTGACATTGGATATAGCAGTTATCAAATCAAGCTTGTCTACTATGTTTTTGATAATTACCAACTATTCCCTACATCTTGTCAATCTGAATGTGACCTATAAAGTAGACTGTAATTTCTTTGGAAACTTATTTTGGGAGTTAGACTAATAATCGAAGTGTTTTTGTATTTATTAACATATTTTGTTGGTTTGTTCATTATGACAATTATCAGTGGAGAGGTTCCAGAGTTCATAAAGGTGTACTGTTTGCTTGTATTTAAATTTGTATGTCATTGTTGCCAGAGGTTTAGCCTTCGTTACGTATAGCCAATCATCCATCGAGAAAGAGGGAAGAAATACTGTCATAAGTTACGTAACGAGTGCGTTCGAAACCTTTTCTCTGAGTAAGTTGGCCCGTCTTCAAAAAAGGTCACTTTTACATTATAAGTACCAAATTTATTCAACCTACGTAGTGCAGAATACACTCAAAATTTATGTGTTGATATAATATGTATTCTGAATAAGCGTTATATTTATGAAATGCATAGATAAAAAGTTATTGCCAAAAAACCCTTTTACAGAGGCCCTGAATCTCATAGTAGGATGATTACTTAGTTTACCAAAAGTATCAGTGAACAAACTAAACATTTTAACACAATACACACACACACAAACACACACACAAATATATATATATATATATATATATATATATATATATATATATATATTATATATATATATATATATATATATATATTTTATTATATTATCTCAGTAGATAAAACCTATTCACATGGAACAAGCACACTAAAGGGACCATTGACTTGAAATTCAAGCTTACAAAGAATGTTGGTTTCAACCTCCCACTCCAGGCCCCCCCACACTGCAGCAGTAACTGATCATGATACAGAGCCAAAGATTTTTCATCGGCCTGGGGGAGGCGCGAAACCCCCACAACATCTGAGTGGCATTCCACGACACTAACCACTATACCAGGTGACCAGCTAAACATATATACTCTGATGATGAATCTTAACATTCTATGTCTTCACTTTTCAAAAATGTCCTCCATTTTCCTTGTCAGGTACAATGTTTCTGCTACAGAGGGTAGATAGGGCATATATATATATATATATATATATATATATATATATATATATATATATATATATATATATATATATATATATATGTGTGTGTGTGTGTGTGTGTGTGTGTATATATCCATTGGAAGCCTTTTCTTTCTAATAAAATACCATACAAATCCTGGTCAGCCTCTCAAACATACTGTCCTTGCTTTCCATTGATCAACTCTGCATAGCTAATGTTTATCATTCTCAACAAATCTTCAAGACACACTTCTTTTGCTTCAAGATACTCTCCTCATTTGCTTTGGACAGATCTCAAATTTCGCCTTTTCATTCAGCTCCTCCCTACAACATATGTCTTCTTGAGGGGTTTTAGTGCTCACCTTCTTGACCGTCATATCTGCCTTCCAGTACTGCATCATCCTCTGTATTGCAATAGTACCTCAGATAATCTTGGCCTTTCGTAACTTACAACTTTCTCTTCCTCACCTCACCTCTTGATGTTAAGCTCCTTCTTTCTACGCTTTCATACACACAGGCCACTCGTATTATTTTGCCCTGTGACCACACCATGGAATTTCACTATAGTAGATTCATATCAACCGTGCATTTGATGTTTAGGCCAATCCCTTACGACGCTCTTGATTGGATTTTGATAACCCAATCAAAGGGCTGGAAACGCTCAGTCTCTCTCGAGAGTTCACATAGGCAGGATGTATATTTCAACCTCTCTTAAGAGGTACAGCTTTCAAAAGCATCCCTCAGGAGAGGTGGAACATACATCCTATCTATGTGAA
>NC_061110.1:9776015-9799215 GCF_015104395.2 Macrobrachium nipponense | reverse complement strand
AGTACCAGCATCCAATGACTATGCATAGAAAAGCAGATTTACTAAAATTTGTGGGGTGAGAATTAAGTAAATCTTAGTTTTACCAGACAACTGAGCTGATTAATAGCTCTCCTAGGGCTGGTTCAAAGGATTAGATTTTTTTATGTGGCTAAGAACCAATTCATTTCTTAGCAACAGGACCTACAGCTTATAGCACATTATGAGAAATGAATTTCTAATCACCAGAAACAAATTCCTCTGATTCCTCACCAAGTGGCTGCAGGAAGCACTCAGGCTACCAGATTGATGGTTGAGTATGGAACCTACCCGTTCAGTGAGGAACTTAAGAGGGGTAACCTGCACACAGGAAGTTTGGCTTTGTTCTCTAATTTTATATGTCGGGCAAAATTAACTTGAAAATTTGTTGAGTAGGTTAGCTACTAGCACAGATGCTCCTAAAAACTCACCCATCAGGACTGAACACCATTAAAAATGTTGATTTTGGAGCTCCTGGGAGTTGACAGGAAGTTTGTGAATATTCACGATAAACAAGCGTTTCCTCCGTCACTCGGTGCAGCTGATTCACAGTGGCCTGGGGGTACCTAGACGCCACTTCCCGGCGGGCCAAAAGCACAGCTGTTGGCACCAGGAATGGATCCTGGTACCTGACCCCTCCCTCTCCTTCTACACCGGCTTCTGCTTTCATATCAGCATCTGGTTCATCCATTATCTGAAACAAATCAGAAAACAGTATGTAAGTTTAGGTGCAACAAAAGAGAGAGAGAGAGAGAGAGAGAGAGTGTGTTTCTATATCGTGAAAACTGTTAAAGTGGACCCCCATATTCGCAGATTTCACCTCTGGAACATATGACCCCATTACTCGCAAAAACTTCACCTATTTTGGTATCTTTCTATGAGAAATAACCACAAATTCCTTTTTTTATATATATATAAATTTCATCATGAAATGCACTTTTTGTGATAAAACTGTTTAAAAAACCAGGTATAAACATTTTTACTGGGGTTTTCTTGAGTTTCAACTCATAAAATAGGCAGCTTTGAGCATTTTTACAGGGGATTTCAACTACGTATTTGGGGGGAGGGGGGTGGGTCCGGTACCCATCCCCTCTGAATATGGAGTAACACTGTAAATGCAAACTACGTAATGAGTAAAAGAATACAGTAAATTCTGAAACAGAAAATTGGAACATAGAGATCTGTCAGTTGCTCATAGAATAAATTACAAAAAGCACTCAACTACAAAGCATCAGCAATGGCAACATTTCCCTGACTGCATAATTCATATCTTTCATGAATACAAGTACACAATTAGCAAAATTACCAACACACTTTGAACAATTCAAGTTCTCTTCAAAAACATAAGAAAGCTACCATTTTCTTAAGTTTCACTGAGAGAAAAACTGTCCACTTGTTTTCACATACTTCCAGTACCAGACTGGCACAAAAAGAGATGAATAAAACCAAAGTTAAATCCTCCTTGGCTAGGGTCATTACAGTATGCTTACTGCTTTTTTATATCTCATCTGACGCCCTTATTTGCCTTAATCTACATGAAGCTGTTCCTTATCAGCCCACTTTTCCAATGCTTCTTGAGGTCACCCTTTATCATCTTTTTTTTCCTGAATCTTTTTTCAATAAATAAAACAATGAACATATAGTCAATTTAAATATTGATCTCATTATTTGGTTCAAAATAGGGTATGTGTTCAAAGCCTAGTGATAAAATATTATACATATAACTAATTTGTTATCAGGGCCCTATACACAAAATGTGTTGGCTAATGATACTCAAGTCAGGGATATTCTACTTTTGAGCAAGTTATGCTGAGATAGACCTAGTAGCATTACTTTACACAATTAAGATGAACTTTATTCATATAGAAAAAGCCCACGATTGTCAACCCTCTTCTTGTTTGCTTTGTGTATACACATTAAAGGTATAGGCCTAACCTACAATTTATCAACTAGTCCTCTATTTGTTTGCTGTAGATATCTGAAAGGCTTAGGACTAACCTATCATTTACCACCTATTACAGCATGACTAAGAAACCACTTTATGATGGCAGTGAGGGTTATGGGCCAAAGCAAGCTTGTGTTAGCCCAAATTAGCTCAAGGTCATGACAGTCTAGGCTAGTATGGGTAATGGAAAATCTTTAGAGCTAAGCTATTTTATTTAATATCCCCCACACCACTAGTGCAAATTTATTTTAAAAGACACAGGCCAGGATACTGAGATTTATTTTACTTTGTAATAAGCTCAACCAATAAATCTCTTGCACTTCCACATATTAACTTGCATGTATAACTGAATCACAAAAGTTTGGAACGTGATAAATCCATAAATAAAGGTATAAGCCACGAAGGAAAAATAAACAACGGAGTTTCTGCAAGATCTTTTGATTCAACGTCCTTTACTCAGCAGACAGTTTGTCTGCTGAGTAAAGGACGTTGAGTCGAAAGATCTTGCAGAAACTCCATTGTTTATTTTTAATTCTTGGCTTATACCTTTATTTATTAACTTGTATATGTTGATATAATCTCTTAGATTTTTTATGTTGCAGCATTGTCAGTATTTATGGCAATGAATTAAGGATATTAGGCATGTACAGGCAGTCCCTAGTTATCGGTGGGGGTTCCGTTCTTAGCTGAGAGTTGATGAGCAAAAACCACCATTGACAGAAACTGCGATTTATACCGCTTATGGCGCCGAGTTTCAGTTAATGGCACTTCTGTTAGGTATATTAAGGTGCCACAACTCTATCAAAGACTTATGGCGCCAATAACTGAAACTCAGCCCGTTATGGCGCCATAAATTACCAATTTTATGGCACTAGACCCCGGTCTCATTTCCTAATCTTGAGTGCTACAGTGCAAGGATATGAACATTTTTCTTTTAGCTATATGTCACCAACTGCTGAGCCTTATGGTAACTTCAACTGAAATGAAAAACATTGATAGTATGCTCATATTCAGTGCTATGCATTCACTAACAAACGTCATCCCTGTAGGCTTAATCTTCATCCCTGTAGGCTTAATCTACATGAACATGTAAAGGTTCTATGAATAATACAGTAATAATATAGTTTGATTGACCTTTTGCTTTCCAATAAGGTAAATGCTCTTGGTATTAACTATTCTGTGCCAATTCCCTAAAGCTTGAAAATGACAATTGTCGAAAATTGCATTTTTCCTAACTATACAAACCTGAGGTCCTTTAACAATAGGAAGTAGCTAGCGGCAGCTGGAACGGTCGTAATAAGCTTCGAACAAGGGGAGAACGGTAGTTAACTGCTTGTCGATCGTCGCGCGGCGCGTAAACAAATCACTTTTGCTTTTGGCCCATGCAAAATACGCAGAGTGAGGGGTGGCATGAGGAGGGACTTTATGTTAAAGGACCTCAGGTTTGTATAGTTAGGAAAAATGATATTGTTAAACTACAATAAAGTTTTGTACATACTTACCTGGCAGATATATACATAGCTATAGTCTCCGACGTTCCCGACAGAATTTCAAATCTCGCGGCACACGCGACAGGTAGGTCAGGTGGTCTACCTTACCCGCCGCTGGGTGGCGGATGTACGAAACCACTCCCGTAAGCTTGTCAGATTTTTCTCTTTCCACCTGTCTCCTGAGGGGAGGCTGGGCCGGGTGCCATTAATCGTATATCTGCCAGGTAAGTATGTACAAAACTTTATTGTAGTTTAACAATATCATTTTTGTACATGAACTTCCCTGACAGATATATACATAGCTGATTGGCACCCTTGGTGGAGGGTAAGAGACAGCTCAATAATACAGGTAAGACGGGAAACAACTAATGTTGTAGGATATAAAAAACCTTGGTTCTCACCTTTTCAGGATGAAGACTTCATAGATACTATCTCTGAGTCTGCATTGCCTGGAGAGCTACAGCTAGGACGTGACCTGATGCTGAAAGACTCTCGGATCTACCACTGGGATATGTGATCCCCCTATTGTGGTAGAATCCAAGTCGGATGCTGTTAGAGGGACCTTGTCCGCTTACCTAACAGATCCTTACCACTACCTCTGCAAGGAGCCAAAACCCAACCAGACCACCTAACCAAAATACAAAGGGTTAATACTACGACAAAAAGAGGTGCCTCCTGCAACCTCTTCAGACAACTAAAAAAACAACAATATAAAATATAGGGTAACATATAAAAAATTTACACAGGATAAGTTTCAGCTCCCTGCCCCAGCACCGAATACCGCCGATACAAAAGGACCCAACGGCGAAGCATTATCATATGTGTTTTTACATCACGTAGGTAGTGGTTTGCGAAAAAAAACCGATTGGCATCTCCAAAAAGTCGCCTCCATCAAGTTCCGCACAGACATATTTTTTCTGAATGCAAGCGAAGTTGCGATGGCTCTCACCTCGTGAGCTTTCACTTTCAGTAGTCTAAAATGGTCTTCCTTACAGGCAACATGTGCCTCTGTAATAAGGCTTCTCAGAAAAAAGGAAAGAGCATTCTTCGACATGGGCCGAGTGGGGTCCTTTACGGAGCACCAAAGTAACATCTTGATTAGCCTTAAGTTGTTCCTTCCTCTTAAGGAAAATACTTCATAATTCTCATAGGGCAAAGAGTTCTTTCAGGCTCTTCCCCTACTAGAAAAGATAACTACGAACTTCAAAGCTCCTGGGCCAAGGGCGTGATGGGTTTTCATTCTTGCAAGGAAACTTGGAAGAAACGAACACACCATAGAAATCTTCCTTAAAACCCTACCTTGCCCTCAATAGCTTGGAGCTCACTCACTCTTTAGCTGTAGCTAGGGCCAAAAGGAAGATAGCCTTCTTCGTCAAGTCCTTGAAAGAGCTAAGCCAGGAGGTTCGAATCTAGACGATCCAAGGAATTGTAGGACTACGTCTAGATTTCCAGTTCGGTACTACATGAGGACGCTTAATGGTTTCAAATGATCTAATAAGATCATGCAGGGTCCTTATCATCGGATATATTTAAGCCTCTATGCCGAAATACCGCCGCCAACATACTGCGGTATCCCTTAATAGTTGATACAACCAGATGACATTCTTCTTTGAGGAAAATAAGGAAATCCGCAATTTGGGTCACAGAGGTACTGGAAGAGGAAATGTTTCTTCCTCTTGCACCAACGCTGAAGACATCCACTTTGACTGGTATACACGCAAGGTGGAAGGTCTCCTCGCTCTTGCGATTGCTTTAGCAGCTGCTGCTGAAAAGCCTTTCGCTCTGACCAAACTTTGGACAGTCTGAAACCAGTCAGACTGAGAGCGAGGAGATTTTTGTGGTACCTGTCGAAGTGGGGTTGTCTGAGTAGATCGCTCCTTAGCGGGAGCGATCTTGGGAGGTCCACCACCTTCCAGTACCTCTGTGAACCATTCTTGGGCCGGCCAAAAGGGAGCGATTAAGGTCATTCTCGTTGAATCGGACTCTACGAACTTCTTGATAGTTTAGCCCCAGGATCTTGAAGGGGGTTGGGGGAAACGCGTAGACGTCGAGTCCGTTCCAGTCTAGAAGAAGAGCATCTATTGCTACTGCCTCTGGATCCGATATCGGAGAGCAGTAAGGATCCAGCCTCTTGTTCTTTGACGTGGCAAAGAGGTCTATGTGTGGACCTGCCCCATAACTTCCACAGGCTCTGGCATACATCCAGATGAAGAGTCACTCTGTGGGAAGGACCTGATCTTTCCTGCTGAGGAGATCTGCTCTTACATTCCTTTTCTCCCTGCACGAACCTGGTGAGAAGCTTGATTCCTCTTTCTTCTGCCCACAGAAGAAGGTCTCTTGCTGTCTCGTACAGGGAGAAGGAATGCGTCCCCCCCTGTTTCCTGATGTATGCCAGAGCTGTAGTGTTGTCCGCGTTGACCTGCACTACCGATCTTCTGACTTTGGGCTCGAAAGCCTTCAGAGCCAACCACACAGCCATCAACTCCTTTCTGTTGATGTGCCAGGCTACCTGGTCCCCCACCCAGTACCTGACACTTCGTTGGTTCCCAGAGTTGCACCCCACCCCATGTCCGACGCGTCGGAGAAACAACCACCAGGTTGGGGGTCTGTGATTGAAGAGACAGTCCCTTCGCAAAGAGGTTGGGATCTGTCCACCATAAGAGATGTTTCTTGATGTCCTGGGGATAACGACAGGAGAACGTCAAATCCTGAGAACGACGACTCCAATTCCGATGAAGAAAGAATTGGAGCGGTCTCAGGTGCAACCTTCCTAGGGAAACGAATTGCTCCAGAGAGGAGAGTGTCCCCAGCAGACTCATCCACTCCCTCACTGTGCATACTTCTTTCCCTAAGAAGGTTGTTACTCTCTCTAATCCTCGGGCATATCCTTTCCTGCGAGGGAAAAGCCCGAAAACTCAGAGAGTTCATCTGTATCCCGAGATACACACACTCTTGCTCGGGAATTAGTGATGACTTCTTGAAATTGACGAGAAGTCCCAAAGCCTTCGTCAATTCTAAGGTTACTTGTAAGTCCTTCAAACAACGATCTTCTGAATTGGCCCTTATTAGCCAATCGTCGAGGTACATGGATATCCTCACCCCTTTCAAATGAAGCCATTGAGCCACATTCCTCAAAATCCCCGTGAACACTTGAGGGGCCGTCGAGAGGCCGAAACACAGAGCCCTGAACTGAAAAATCCCCCCCATCCCCCCCATCATGAATCTGAGAAACTTCCTCGAGGAAGGATGGATCGGTACGTGGAAGTAAGCGTCCTGTAAATCCAAGGAAACCATCCAGTCCCCTGGACGAAGTGCTGCCAGCACTGATGAAGGCGTTTCCATCGTGAACTTCTTCTTTTCTACGAAGAAGTTCAGGGCGCTTACATCCAACACCGGTCCTCCATCCCCCTGAGGACTTCGGAACTAGGAAAAGGCGGTTGTAGAAGCCTCGATGAATGATGGTCTGTCACTAGTTCGATAGTCCCCCTTCTCCAGCATCTGATCTACTGCTAGATGGAGAGCTTGATTCATGATGGGGTCTCTGTACCTGGCCGTCAGTTCCCACTTGGGATGGTCGTCAAGGGAGGTCTTTCGACGAAAGGGATGAGGTAACCTCTCCTCAAAATAGAAAGGGTCCAAGGATCCGCCCCTTTTTGGCCCAGACTTCTGCAAAACTCTCAAGAGTCTGGCGCCCACCGTTGTTTGAAAGGACTTGCAAGTTTTTTTTATTTGGGGGTTTGGGCTTTAACAGACTTGGCGCAAAGTCTTACCCCTTCTTGAAGGTCTACGACCTCTAAACGTAGAGGTTCTTGATGACGATGCCCCTCGAAAGGGTTCTCGAACACTTGCTTTTTTTTCCTTCTTAGCCTTGGTAGGGAAGGAAGGGCGAGGTTTTCTTGCCGGACTGTGCCAAAAGGTCCTGGGTGGCTTTGGCCGAAAGTGACCTCGAAAATGTCCTGCACTCGATGTTTCGGGAACAACTGAGTAGACAGAGGAGCAAACAGCAAAGAAGACCTCTGAGCATGGGAGACCGACTTCGTTAAGAAGGAACAATAAACGATCTCTTCTTCACGATCCCGGCCCCATAAAGGGAGGCGATTTGCACTCGCTCCGTCTCTTACTGACTTGTCCATACAAGACAAAACACACATAAGATCATCTGGTGAAATTGACTCTGGCTTCAATTTTCTTGGCTAGGACTCCCAACGACCAATCAAGGAAGTTTAAATACTTCTAGCACTCTAAACATACCTTTGAGCAAATGATCCAATTCATTCATTGCCCAAGTCCGTCTTAGCAGAGTTAAGGGCAGTTCTCCTTGTCGAATCTACCAGCGCCGAAAAATCCGAATCAGCCGAAGACGGTAGACCCAATCCTAAGGGCTCTCCTGTTTCGTACCAGAAACCAGCGCGTCCTGATAACTTCGAAGGGGAGGAAAAGCGAACATCGTTTTCCCCGCTTCTTCTTTGGAAGCCATCCAGGAACCAAAACTCCTCAGTGCCCTTCTTATAGAAAGAGTTGGCTTCATCCTCACACAAGAAGAACTCTTCGCTGTCTTCGCCGTTGAAAAAAGTGAGTGAGGAGAAGGAGGAGCCGTAGGCGTAAGGGAATCCCCAAAAACTTGTAAAAGTAGCTCTGTAAGCTTCTTGTAAGAAGAGACAGCAGCAGAAGTGTTCGGTTCCTCATCCGAACCTTCCAGACGTCTTGTCGAGGCGAGCGCGGAAGATCCTTAGGTGACGAAGGGATCCTAGCAGGAGTTGAGCGAGAGGTTGGAGAACGCCCTCTCTTAGAAGAGTTCACATCCACTGGAGAACGATGAGAAGATCTGGGAGTCTACGATGAGACTCCCTCTTCGAGGTATACGGAATCTCAGCTGAAGGAGAGGTAGGGCTCCTACTCCGAGAATCCTCGGAAACATCCGCAGGGCGCTTACGAGGAGGCGAGCGCCTACTATACTCTATGCACCTATCCTGAGGCGAGCGGCTGCCAGGAGAAGAGCGCCTATCGAGAGCAGAGCGCTTGCGCGGCTCTCCATACCTGTCCAGTTTGCGTACGATCAACGGAAGTTCGACTGGAAGGCGAAATGCGCCTACTAGGAGAAGGCTGCTTGCGAGACTCTTGACGTCTAACAAGAGGGTAACATTCAGGAGAAGGGCGCTTCAACACTAACGAGCGCTTACTTGGAGAAGGGCGCTTCCGGGATTCCTGGTGCCTACCAAGAGACAAACGGTCAGGAGAAGTGCGCTAGAAGCGGGAGAGCGCTACAGGAGAGGGCGCTTGAAAGACTCTTGTTGTCTGCCCTTAGGAGAATAATCAGGAGTATGACGCCTTAAAAGAGACGAGCGCCTACTAGGAGAGCTATGTGCAGTAGGCCTCTTGGCGCCTACCTTGTGGGGATAGCGGCTAACAGAAGCCGTCTATCATGCACACGACTCCTACCAGACTCTAGATGCCTGTCAGGAGAGAAGTCACGATCCGATACTCGAGGAGAGTGACATCTGGAAGAAGAAGCGCCTACTTGTATAAGGGCGCCTTCTATAATCTTGAGGCTGCTGAGGAGAAGTCTCACGCGAGGGAGTTTGAAGAAATCGCGTGATGAGCAGGTGCAGTGCGCTTACCGGAAGCGGGAATCCAATCTGGAGAAAAAACTTCTTTCTCCATAGAGCGTCCTACGATGTTTGGCGCCTTGAAATTGAAAGAGAGCCAGGCGAGCGAGGGCGCTCAGACGCGAGCGAGGGCGCTCCCCCGCGAGCGAGGGCGCTCACGCGAGCCCCCACCTTCATACGAAACCTCCACATATGAAGGAGAACGATCCTCTGAAGAGCGGCGCCTAGATCTCTTGATCGGAAGAGAAACGTCCTTCTTCCTACTGTGATCTAACTGCTAGAGAGTCTGCTAGCGCCGTGATCTGAGCTTGAAGTCCCGCGAGTACCTCTCGTAGGAGAATCTTCTTCTATTTCTTCCTCGGAAGCAGGCGCCGAGAGCGGGAGCGCGAAGAAGACGATCATAGGATTTCTTGGATTTCTTCGCCTCCACCGACGATTCTTCCGGAAAAACCTCCGGACTAGAAGCCAAAGGACTGCATGGAGCCTTCCAAGCCCTCTTCAACGGGCGCGACGCATCCTGGAGTTCCAACCTCTCTTCGGAGAGGGAGACGACGAAGAGGAGAAGCATTGGCGTAGGAGCTCCTTCTTGTAGCGATCCGAGGCAGCCTGGGAGCGTACTTCAGGATCTGCCGAGGGGGACGCCTGACCGGTGGGGGCTCTCCCTAGCCCTCCTGCGGCTTTCGACTTTCCTACTCCACTGGAACTGGGAGTCTGGAAGAGGTCTAGGCCTAGAGGCACTAAGGAGCCGGTCAGACGCACCCTCCACAACACTGGGACACTGCACTGATCACTAACACTCTCCTTACCTTCCAACTGACGAATCTTCTGATCCACAGAACGATTCTTGGCTTTCAGAGCTGCCGCCTCCGAAGGCGAATCTTCGGCTTCGGTGCGGGGAGCCGGGGGCGGGGCTGCAACTTGGGGAAGAAGGTTCTAATTCTACGTTAGTACTATTAGGATCCACATCCAACTCACTCATTCTAGACCTGCTAGAAAACTTCTAGAGGAAGCCTTACGCACTCTATCACGTTCAACTTCCTAACATAAGAAGAGAGAGCCTTATATTCTTCTTCATTCAATCCCTTACATTCACTACAAGGGTTAGCAAAACAAAAAGCACAGTCATTCCCCCTGCATTTTCATGCAATCTTGTGTGGTCTACCGAAGCTTTCGGCAACCTCACCTACATCCTTCATTCACGCAAACCCTAAACAAAACCGAAGTTTTTCAACTACCGATTCTAGATCAGACACTCTTAAAGAAAAAAACAAACTCAAAATCAAACCGGTCCACAATCAGCGTATGCCAAGCCAAACAAAGCGAATACGTTCACCAAAAGAAGTCCAAATTAACTCCAGGCAAGCGAGAATCGAAAAACTATCGAGCAGGAACCGACAACAGTTGTTATCGTTGCCGCGACAGAGAAAAATCTGACAAGCTTACGGGAGTGGTTCGTACATCCGCCACCCAGCGGCGGGTAAGGTAGACCACCTGACCTACCTGTCGCGTGTGCGCGAGATTTGAAATTCTGTCGGGAACGTCGGAGACTATAGCTATGTATATATCTGTCAGGGAAGTTCATGTACAAAAAATGCAATTTTCGACAAATTGTCATTTGTTCCGATACGTAATACAAACCTCGGTCCTTTAACAATAGGAAGACTCACTTCTTGGTGGGAGGAATCTGAGTCTTTTTGATGAACAGACTGGTGTTCCGTCCATCCCTGGAATGCCTCCCTGGTCGTAAGAGCGAGGGTAGGGAATCAAGCCTCTGTCCGATTGATCGGGGTGTGCACCGCAGGATCAATGGTCAGACCTCTGGGTCCGAGTACTAAGAGAGAGGCAAGCGTATCTCTTCGTACCAAGCATTGTAAGAACTTTTTTCCTTACATGAGCAAATGTAAAGTAATGGGTTTGTCTCATGTTGGCATCCACTTCTCCCCCTTGTTGGAGAAGTGGTGATATTACTCCTATCTCTAGTTAAAGAGATAGGATGGAGCTCTGTTGAATAGCTTACCTGCATCTGACTTCCTTTCCAGCAAGGTAACGACCGTATCCCTCTGCCCACAGGTAGAGGTAGAAAAAGATGGTGAAGAGAAGCCAGTCACTCTCTCATTCACAATGCATTCTCCCAGTCATACCAGGAATCGATGCTGTTCTGCCTGCCTCGGGTGCTGGGTAAGCTTACACAACGTGTTGAGCAGCCACCACAGGTCCCAAGGAAAAAGTATCCAAGGACTTGTGGGCAATATCCCGAAGGTAGAAGGACGTGAAGGTGGTCGGGTTGGCCCAGACACCTGCCTTCAGGACCTGCGCCACGGAGAAGTTCTTACGGAACGCTAAGGAGGTCCTCGATACCTCTGACTTCGTGGGCTCTCGGACGGAGCGTACGGATGTCGTCGCTACCATCAGCTTCGTACGCTCTCCTGATCACCTCACGTAGCCAGAAAGAAAGCGTGTTTCTTGGAGACTTCTTTCTTGGTAACCCCAGTGCTAACGAAGAGGCGTCGACACTCAGGCCTGAGATGTCGAGTTCTCTTCAGATAGCGCCGTAGCGCCCCTCACAGGACAAAGCAGCATCTCATCCGCATCATTATCGGTGAAGTCCAGGAGGGAGGGGATCGTGGAAAGACTCGAACCTGTCGTCAGGGATCGACGGATTCTGAGTCTTAGCTACGAAGTTCGGGACGAAATCGCGTCACAGATCCCAGCCTCTGGTATGTTTAACATCATAAGAAAGGCCATGTAGTTTCCCCTACTCTCTTCGCCGATGCCAGGGCCAGCAAGAAGAGGGTCTTGAGGTCAGATCCCTGTCTGACGACTCTCGGATGGGGCTCGAAGGGTCTTCGAGTCAAACTCCTAAGTACGAGAGTCACATCCCACGCAGGGGGCCTGAGTTCCCTGGGTGAGCAAGACCTTCGAAGCTCCTCATTAGCAAGGATATCTCGAACGAATTCGAGATGTCCAGTCCCCTCAGTTTAGACGAGCGCCAGTGCTGCTCTATATCCTTTAACTGTGGGTACTGAGAGGAGCTTCTCTCGGCGAAGAAACACGAGGAAATCCGCTACCTGCTGAAGAGTGGCTCTGAGAGGAGACAGACCCCGTCTACGACACCAACCACGAAGACGGCCCACTTCCCCTGCCGGTACACACTGCAGAGGACTGTCTGACGTGTCCAGCCAATCTCTGTTGCTGCGCTACGAGAAAAGCCTCTCGTTCGCAAGAGATGGTGGATACAGCAGCCGTGAAGTTGAAGGGACTGACTGCGTGGTGGTGTGGTACCGTTCTAACGTGTGGCTGGGCTAGAAGGTTGTGCCAGGTGGGTAGTTCTCTCGGTGCGTCCGCAAGAAGAGCCAGCAGGTCCGGATACCAAACGGCTTGAGGTCGTTTGGGAGCCACCAGGATCATTCTGAGATTGGGAGTGACCAGCGCTCGACTGATCACTTTCCGAATCAGACAGAAGGGAGGAAAGGCGTAAGCGAAGAGGTTTGTCCCATGGGTGTTGGAGAGCGTCCTCTGCAGCTGCCCATGGGTCCGGCACAGCTGAAAAGAAAACCTGAAGTTTTTGTTGTGCCAGGTGGCGAACAGGTCTACGACCGGTCGCCCCCACAGGTTGAAGAGCCTTTCCGCCACATCTTGTGTAGAGACCATTTCGGTCCTATCACCTGATCCCGACGGCTGAGCTTGTCTGCTACTACATTCTTCTTGCCTGGAATGTAGCGTGCTGACAGCTCTATCGAGTGAGCCGTGGCCCACTCGTGCACCTGCACTGTCAACTGATGGAGCGGGAAGAGACACTAGCCCCCCCTGCTTGTTGACATATGCCACTACTGTGGTGTTGTCGCACATCAACACCAGTGAGTGTCCCACCAAGCGGGTCCCGAAACTCTTGGAGAGCGTTGAACGCCGCCTTGAGTTCCAGGACATTGATGTGAAGGTGCTTTTCGTGATGGTCCCACACACCTGCAGTCAGCAAACTCCTCCAGGTGTGCGCCCCATCCCCTCGGTCGATGCGTCTGAGAACAGAAGCATCTCCGGGGGGGAGTGCGTATAGGCACTCCTCTTAAGAGGTTCTTGTCGTCGAGCCACCAGGCTAGGTCCTGCCTCATTCACCTTGTCCGTGATAGCCACGGGAAAGTAAGGAGGATCCCCTGGCCTGAGACCAACTCTCCCTTAGCCTCCACTGGAGAGACCGTATGGTGAAGACCGCCCGTGAGGGACTAACTTCTCGAGTGACGACAGATGGGCCGATCACGACTTGCCATTGCTGTGCTGCCTGTTCCTGCCGACGACAGGAACCGGCCGGCTGCCTCCCTGAATTTGCTGATACGCAAGTCTGCGGGAAAGACTTGCCCTGCTACCGTATCTATCAGCATACCCAGGTACTTCATCTTCTGCTTGGGTTTCGAGATCGGACTTCTCGTAGTTTATCACGATCCCCCAGATCGCGACAAAAACTTGAGGAGTCGATCTCTGTCCTGTAGCAACTGCGAGCGGGTAGCTCGCCAGGACCAGCCAATCGTCGAGATACCTCAGAAGACGTATCCCGTTCGATGGGCCCAAGCCGACACCAAAGTGAACACTCGTGAACACCTGTGGGGCGGTGAGGAGACCGAAACAAAGTGCCCTGATTGGTACACCGTCCCGTCGAAGATGAAGCGGAGGTACTTTCTGGAGGGACTGATGGATGGGTATTTGAATACGCGTCCTTCAGGTCCACCGAAGCATGAAATCGTTCCCCCTGATCGAGTCGAGCACTGAGCGTGCCGACTCCATCGTGAACCGCGTCGTGCGAACGAAGCGGTTCAGGGAGAGAGGTCTATCACCGGGCGCCAGCCCCCCGATGCCTTCTCCACTAGGAAGAGGCGGCTGTAAAAGCCCGGTGACTGGTCCTCCACGATTTCTACAGCTCGTTTCGCCAGCATGGTCTTGATCTCCTGTCGAAGAGGCGTTGTCCTTTGTTGATCCCCGGACATAGGTCTGTAGATGGACCGGTTTGGAGATGAGGGGGGGCCGAGACTCGAAGGGTAGTAGATATCCTCCGAAGGACGTCTACTATCCAGTTCTCGGCGCCGTAGCGCTGCCAAGTCGCCCAATGGCTCGCTAGGCACACTTCCGGCAGCAGGTGAGGGGGAACGCCGTTCCTCCCTAGCGTTTCCCTCCTCGTTTTCGACTTCTTTCCAGCACCTCCTCGGGGAAAGGAAAGGAGGGGCTGGGAGGAGGGCTGATTTCGGCCTCCTCTAGCAGAAGTTGAAACAGCTGGAGTCTTCCGCACGGGGTTGGACGTGCAACCGTCTTCGCCGCCGTGGAAGCGCTAGCCAAGCTCTTTGGTTTGGCCCGCAGTTACTCGAGGTTGCCCAGAAACCTTCGAGACTGCCTGGTGGACTAAGCGGTCACTCTCGTCAGTGCGCCGCCGTTCCACCAACGCAGCGTCACCATCTCTCCAGGAAAGAGAGCTGGGGAACTCCTAAGAGGTCCATTTCGTAGCCCGAGTGCCGCTTCACGCCCGGCCCCCTTGGTCACTCGGGTAAGGACTGCGTCCCTACATCGAAGAACCAAGTTGGCCCACAGGTTAGCAGTCTGATGGGCG
This sequence comes from Macrobrachium nipponense, assembly GCF_015104395.2. Classification (NCBI taxonomy): domain Eukaryota; kingdom Metazoa; phylum Arthropoda; class Malacostraca; order Decapoda; family Palaemonidae; genus Macrobrachium; species Macrobrachium nipponense. Next base: position 9,784,569 of record NC_061110.1, on the reverse strand, counting down.
AGGTAAGAGATTGCTCTTCCTCCAGACTGCACAGTCTCCTGAAAGAAGCGTCGTCTTCGAGAGCAGAACTCCCAGAGCCGGCCGCTACTTTGGATATTGTGAGGGTGACACAAATCCAACCAGGAAACTGCCTGGAATGCTGCCATAGCGGTAGATTCCAGGGCAAGTGCCTCCTGCTGCGAGAACCATAAAGTTCTCCGACAGGAGCTGCTGCAGGGACACACCTGGAGTCAGCTCGCTAACTCCGGGTTAACCTGTTTCGGCAAATATCGGGTCTTCAGATGGCACGTAAAATCGCCTCTGCCGCTGTAGAGGAGGAGGAAGCAGCTTAGAGGACCGTCCGGATTTTAGCGAGTCCTCCCGTCCGGAGGGACGAGATTCTCTACCTGATCCAGGACCGAGTCGCAAGCTCCGATCGTGGCAACCCCATCATCATTTTGGGCTCCCTCTTGGGACCCCAAAATGACTCGAGCCGGGACGTGGGCTCTGCTGGTGGTAGCGGCGATCCTTCCGCAAGGTCATTATGTAGACGCATCAACTTAATGACCTCTGCGAAGTTCCTCTGTATCTCAGGCGTCACAGCGTCTTGTGGAGTAGGACGTCCAGTCCCTCCAGCAAGAGCATATCCCTCGATACTCCTCCTTCAGAAGAGGAACAGCGACAGACCCCTGACGGTCGCCTCCAACTACTTGCGCGTACGTTCTGGTCGGGTCCCTAAGACCGTGCCTGAGCCGCACGGCGTCATAGCTGGGTCACGAGCGGCGCACCTCTCGTGATCGCTCCTTGGTACCTCGCTCCTCCCGGTATAGCCCGAGGAGGTTGAAGGTACAGGAGAGGCAAGACCTGACGCTCCCCCCTCGCTCGCTGGCCGGACCAGCGTGCGTGGAGGGCTGCTGCTGATCGTCAACCCGCGGTGACGGTCGAGCAGCAGGCCTAGCCTTGCCGCTCGCCTGGGGCGATTGGCTCGGCTGAGAACGTCGAGACCGATCTCTAGCGTCAGGCGAGCTGCCGCTGGTCACCGTCTCCGCCCGGAGGGTCCCATCGGGAGCGGCGGACGGGTGACCTGCTAGGCTCCCTTTCGCGTCGAGACCGGCCAGCGTCCTCTCGGCGCGTCAAACCAAACGCTGGTACCAGCCGTGGCTGGTACCCGCGACCGTGGGGACTCCTTCCTCGCCTCAACCCGTGGCCGGTCGTCGACGTCACGTCAGCCCGAGCAGCCAGTTGATCGCTGCGAGAGCGTCCACTGGCCTGGCGAGAGTCGCTGCACGACTCTCGCCAGTCTTCTGCTCCGCGCCGCTGTCTTGACGGCGAGCAAGCCTCGGGGCGTCAAAAACACTTTGGCTGGACGGTCCTCTTTGGAAGAGCGTACCACTCGGTGCTTCTCGCGAACGAGAAGCGGCCGAGGACGGAACCTGGTTTAGCGCAGAAAACCGCCAGCACCAGGTGAGGACGCACCAGCCGAGGCTGGTGCACCTCTGGTCCCCGTCGACTTCTTCTTTGCAGAAGAAGCGACGGGCCCCGTTCCCGAAGGAACAGGAGGACCAGCAGAAGAGCTCCCCGACTCGCCTGTGCGAGCCGGGCCCTTAGGGGGGGAGGAGGCACCCTTCTTCTTCTTCGGCTGTTTAGCCTTAGAAGTCGAAGGGGAAGGAGAGGCAGCAGACGACGAAGAAGACGATGAAGACGACGACGACACCTTCTTCCTCTTCCTCTTCTTCTTCGCCAGGCTCCGCAGAACAGACGTCAGGTCTTCCATCCAGGAGGGAGCCGGGCAGTTGCCGAAGCAACAGGGCCGACTGCACCTGTCCGGAAAGACCTGAGCCTGTGACAGCAACACCAGCAGCAGGAACAACAGGAACAGGTCTGGGAACAGCAGGAACGGCAGGAACATCTGAAAGGGAAAGTGCAGGCCGATCTGAAATGGAAAGAGTAGCTGGAGCGCAAGGCAGCAGCAGGTACGGCAGGCACGGCAGGTACCACGGGAGAGCCAGGCGTCCTGTCTGCAGTTACCGACATCCGTGGCACTGGCGGCAGTCCCAGGGGGGGTACTCTTTGGGCAGCGGAAGTCCGGGGTCGGCAAAAGGAAAAAAATCCAGGTGGTGGTGGCACCGTCCTCCTTGGCACGGCAGCAATTGGTTTTTGTATAGCCACCGTGGGTGTCACCGACATTATATGGGGCGTATATACCAGATGTGGTGGCATCTCATACGCTGGTGTCGTTATTGTGGTAGTTGTGGTCACCGGCACCATGAGTGACCAACAGCCGACCCCGCCAACCGCTGGAGCAACCCCTGGATGCTGGGCACTCCCTGCAGTCCCAGCGACTCCCACACCTGTCCCAAGTCGTCCTTCGCTGATGGCACACCTGCGGAGACAATAGTCGGGTTAGTTGGAGGGGCTTCCCCGCGCCTGGGGGGCGAAACACCCCCCCCAGAGCGGACGGAAGACCCCGAGTACAGCTGTACGTCCGGGTAGCGGGCGCCCTCCTCCACACTCGACGGATCGAGCGAGGAAAAGGACTCCGCTACCCCCCCCGCAGGGGAAGGCGCGAAACGTGGGGGCTGGCCGGGAGGCAGGAAAGAGGACGAAGTGTCCGTCACCAAAGGAGTCACTGGACTTTCCGATGACTTCTTGGCCGGCCTAAGTCTCTTCCTGCCCTCGTACAGCACCCACTGCGCCTCGACCAATTCATACAAACCACACATGGTTCGTTGCGGGAGCACTCTCGCCCCCTACAACGAGAACAAACCTCGTGGGGGTCCACCTCAACAAATGACCTGAACCCTCCACATTTACGCCCCTCCAGCCCGGGACACACTCTACGGGCGACTGGAGGGCGCGGTGAAATTTCCATCTCTTCCAATTCACTCATTGCAAGAATAATAGAATTGAGAAAAAGTACTTACAATCACTCCTGATATACAGAAAGAGAAAACAAATACTCAAGGTTGAAGCAAACGACAAAGCGGGCAGAGCGATGGCGAACACGTCCTTCCCACACACGGCCGAAAGCAAAAGTGATTTGTTTACCTCCCAGTCGCGCGGCGCGCGACGATCGGACAAGCAGTTAACTACCGTTCTCCCCTTGTTCGAAGCTTACGACCGTTCAGCTGCCGCTAGCTACTTCCTATTGTTAAAGGTCCGAGGGTTTGTATACGTATCGGAACAAGACATCATTGTAGTGCCTGAACACCCTAAAGTAGAGTGGTTACTGTCATCCAGTGCCTTCTGGGTTAACAGTAAGGGGTATCCATAATGAATGACTCCAGTAATGTACATTAATTTAGAGTTAAATTCATCATGAGCTAGATCCTGTTGGGTTAGGACACATTCCTGTAGTACTACATATATCCATAGATGATTCATGGCACGTGAGCTAGGGCTAGGTGAGGGTCCTCCAATCAGGCCAGTACCTTGTGCCCTGGATTTCATTACAACAGTGTGCATCCATGTATTTCATATTTTAATATATCCCCAACAAAATCCAGTTTCCAACTCCGCACCTAACCTCCGTCCCTTTACTGTAGGTCTTGGACAAAAGGGCCTCTAGGTCATGGACATGGGACTCTCTCTATCTATAAAATTTCTAAATAATAATCTCAGACAGAAAAAGGTCAGAATCATTTGAAACACACCGAAATACACAAGTAAACATAGGCTACTTTTAACTTTGAACGACCCTACTTTCCTGGGTATACTCATCTCTCAACAAAATTGAAACAGTTAGATATATGAAAATGTTTGTCATTTTGACATTTTGTTTACAGAAAATGAGGGGCAAGGTAGTACACACTCAATGAGATATGTACAAAGATTTGGATAATTCTTGTTATGGAAGTTTTCCATGAATAAATGGACAGTGCTTACGGTGTTAATCGTCTACAGCATGTCTACTCTGAGGGTACTTGAGAGTTTGTATTATTGTCACCAAAGAGTTAGGTAATTTTTTAGCCAAGAAAAACTTCAAAAAACCTCCCGATATAATTCACAACATTTTCTAACTCCTTCAAAAACTGCTGACAGGGATGAAACTAACTTCATTTTTGTACTTCTGTGTGAAGTCTACACTAAACCTTTAATTATCTGAAAATAAGAGCAGTCCCTCCCACTGCTAAATATCTTGGTTATCAACAATTTTCAGTTATTGGCGCTCAGCCGGGAACGGAACCCCCATGTTAACCGACAACTGCCTGTATTTTACTAGTACTATATATTGTTCTACGACATGTCAAGCTGGGATAGGGAGTCCAGCACCCAAGGATCAAGCATCCAAGATGAAGTCACATTAATAAAGGTAAGGTCAAGATGCACCCTTGTAATAAACTTAGCAATACCTTAGGCCTTTACTATATAATACAGTGGTCCCCGTATTCGCAAGGGATGTGTACCAGACCGCCATCCCCTCTACGAATAGTTAGAATCCGCGAATAGTTGGAACCCCTATAAAACAGCCTGTTTTGTTTGTTAAAACTCAAGAAAAACCCACTAAAAAATTTTATACCTGGTTTTTCAATAGCTTTATAAAAAAAAGTGCATTTTATGATGAAATTAATTTAAAAAACCATGAATTTGAGGATATTTCTCATCGAAAAATACCGTGAATAAGCTAATTTCCCATAAAAAAGGGGTAGATATGGTCCAAAGAGAAATCTGCGAATGCCAGAGTCTGCAAATCTGGAGAACGCGAAAATGGGGGCCGACTGTAATATACGTATACTTTGTGACTCACAACGACTAATCACACAAACCACATACTTTTTAGACTGCTAATCTCGTAGTTTGTGTGTTTCAGACGATTCCTATTGTCAAAATTTGCTCGTTTACAATTAATCCCTAGAAAATTCCACATTTCCAACTACATCCTCTATTATTGTTAAATATTTGTGGTGGTAAATGCAAACTAGAGTAGTTCAGGACTAATCCAACAATAATGGTCAGAAATGCATAACCTATAACCTGAGATACGCAACAGGATAAATATAACTTTTACTGCAGGCTGTATTTAGTGAAATATTAAAGAAATTCATGTAGTTCTACAGAAAACCTTTGCGAGACACTGCGTTTAGTATAAGCCCCTTGGAGATCAATGTAAAAACATGAGTACAAGAAGGAAAATTTCTCAAATATATCCTTTTCTATATTACTTGATCAAAAACTGTTAATAATGAATATCTCCATGCAGAACTCTTCAGCAGAATTGCCATAATTCACAGTATATTATGGAAATTGCAACCATTTCTGTAAACTTATCCTTGTGTCCAATACGGCCATATGCTAAACCTATACAAAATATACCCTACACTGCTCAGGCCAAGGGTAAAATACAGAAAACGGCCAGCCTCTACCGTAGCGCGACCACCTTTCCGAAAAAGTACTACGCTACTATGATGCAACACCTCGACAACTCTACTTTCGTCTTGAAATCAGTTTTTTTCTCCAGAGTCACAAGTTACGGCCATATTTTCCGATATTCGGGAAAGTGGTCGCACTAAGGGAGAGGTCGACCATTCGGTATTTCACCCTATTTGTAAAATAGAAGTCTTAGCAGTCTAACCTTCGTGTTATGCCATTAGATAGGCTAAGTCATAATTTCATAAATAAAATGAAAATCTAGCATGAACATCTTAGGGTAGCATTAATACTGCAGTCCGTCTGGGGTTTAACGATCGAAATTCTTTGATGGAAATTATACCTAGCGGTCTTAAGCGATGAGATATGTTAGGCCTAATACGAGTCATTTTGTAATGGAAAATCTGGTTAATTTGGCCTGGGCAACTTTGGGAAAGCGATCGTAGCCTAACAAGTCTGGTCAGTCTGTAGTAGGTTTAGTGGATACAGTCTACCCTGGTTGGAATTCCTCTTCGTTAAATAGCCTATTAATCCTCAGTCTCACGGCGTCCATTTAAGTGACATTGGGGGAGAATAAAATGAAAAAGACGACGTCCAAAAGCCACCCCTAACCGTCCGAGAGACGGAAGGGGGGGGGAGGGGGGACCCGGAGAGCGGAAGAGGGGGGACCGGCGAGGAGGAGAGTACTGGGACCCAAATAGGGTAGACTGTACTACTATGAGGTCCCGATGTAAACACATTTCCTTCAGCCCTATTTATCCACCAATCCCTCTTCCTCCCCCCAGATTTGATACATACAGGATGCGGTGCGTGGTCATAGGTCCCTCACTGTCACACTCACGGCACCCACGGCCTTCGGGAAGGGTGTGAATAATTGATATAATAACCTTTTACGACGAAGACGCCATTGCAGGCTCCGTTCCTCCACTCCCTTGTTTATGTCAGCTAATGTGACGTCATCGGCGGCAGATTCGAACGACGCGGATTTCGGGGAGGGCCTTTTTGGTGGGGGGTCAGTTGGCTTGGCTCTTTCTACAATGGGTTTTGTGTATTTATTTATTTATTTTTATTTATTTCGTCTCCTCGTAGGTCAGTAGAGATCCAACTCCATTTTGGGGAAAGTCTACGCGTCCGTAAATGTCTTCCTACGTTCGAAAAAGTACCTACTTCTTCGCCTAATTCAGGAGGGCCAGTTTGAAATTTGGCTTCCTTTTTTGGGGAAAGGGTTTTGGGTATCTGTTTCGTTTCCTCATAGGTCAGTCGAGATTAGAGGCATTCCGGAAGAACAGGTTTTCGGGCATTTATTTCGTTTCCTCTTAGGTCACTGGAGATCTGTCAGTTTACTGTCAACGAAAAAGTACTTCGTGTGCCTAATATCTGGAGGGCCCGTTTCGATTTGCTTCTCTGCAGTGGGTTTTTTGGTATTTATTTCGTTTCCTCATAGGTCATTGGAGATCCCAGTCAATCTAGACTAGAGTCTATATTATTTCACTAATAACTTAAAAAGAATACAATTCATCTTACTTCATTCTCATTGCCTGGGAGTCACTGACTAAAAGACTCATTGACAAACTGACAGGAAGATATTTGAATCAGATTTCACTTGAATGCGATTACAAATACTGAGGACTATATTTGTGTGTTTACATTAACCCTGGACATGGGGTATTTTCCCCGAATATTAGATAAACTCAGTCGTGTCTTTGGACTGTGTTCTTTCCCAAAATGAGTAAGGGACACGTCGAAGGAGAATTCTGTCCAAAATAATGGGTCATTTAATGGTTAACCTCGGTATAACTTTTAATTCGTTTTATCTCTATCTCTGATGTTCACTACTTAGCCAAATTCACGTTGGCAGTATATCAAGTTACAGTGTCCTCCATGGTCAGCGTGCTTTCCTTTTACTTTTTTCTCCTTTGTACTTCTAGCATGACCTGTGTCCTGGAACTATCTGCCGTGGCAATGTACACATCTTTCCTCTTGTGGATTATAGTCTTTAGTCTGTGGTCTTGGGCATAGATCACCAGCACAATTTGTCCCTTTTTGTCAAAATATCTGGCATTTAAAGCATGGTAATTTTGGCTATCTCTCATGGACAAGACGAAACTTACCTGATGCCTATATCTTATCATTCATAGACATGATAACACTTATACATAGTTCATACAGGTTCTTATCACTATTCCAATATTCCTTCTCATCAGTGGTGAGCAGTTTATGATGCAATGTTCCATGACTTTGTAGCAAAATAGTTTGTCATAAAATTTCGTCTAAGAGAGCTTAATCATTTCTTGGTAAAAACATGAAACAGTTATTTTTCACACTGTTCGTGCTTTATGCATTCTTGACTATTATTTATGTTTCCCAATTATATCTAACAATGGAGGGCCCCTCTTTAGTAAACATAGGTTTTTGGAGGCTAGCCAAAACAAGTGAAGTGCATAGAGATAAATGATAAAAAATATATCAATTACGACGTATGCTGGTAAAAAATGCATGGTTCACGTGTATAACACCATCCATGACCATAACCTAAGTCAACCTACCCTATTCAACTAGATTTCCCAACCTAATCTGACCTATAACACCACAAGTTATCAATTAAAATACAGAGATGCATCCTAACCCTATAAGGATTCTATATCTGGAATCACTTAACCTATCTGGACTCCCTTAACCTATCTGGAATCCTTTAACCTATCTGGGATCCCATAACTTATCTGGAATCCCTTAACCTATCTGGAATCCTTTAACCTATCTAGACTCCCTTAACTTATATGGAATCCTTTAAGGTATCTGGGATCCCATAACTTATCTGAAATCCCTTAACCTATCTGGAATCCTTTAACCTATCTGGAATCCAATAACTTATCTGGAATCCCTTACCCTATCAGAATCCCTTAACCTATCTGGACTCCCTTAACCTATCTGGATTCCCTTAACTTATAAAATCTCTATACTTACTACTTCTTACCATTGGGTAATTCATAGCTTTCTTTGACTCTTCACTCAACACACTGTGTTATTTAGTGTGCGAGCATCGTCACATTTTTTATGTTGTACACGATTTCCATGCACACCATCTCTCAGAAAATTCACAATTCCACCCTTCCATGCAAATTTGCTTTCAGCAACTTGAATTCCTCCTAAAACATTAAATGCGTCTTTCTTTTCTCTCTCTAAACTACTTCATCTGCAAACTACCTAT
>NC_061110.1:9718515-9768515 GCF_015104395.2 Macrobrachium nipponense | reverse complement strand
GAATAAGAAACGATTTCGACTACATGATAACATTATGCGCAGCCATATTTTCACTGGTACTAACCTGTCTGCCGTTTATTCGTTGTATTTCCCCAAAGCAAACACATGCACCCACATGGCAACATATAGAAATTTTAAGAGTAGACAGAACTTTGTATTGCTGTAAAAAAATATCAGAAGTTTAATTACCACTTCATTTTGGCGGCATAATATTCCTACAAATTGTCGTTCAAAATCCATGTGAAATCCATGTTTCATATAGCTTTCTTTACGATTTAAGTTAGGCCTAACTTCCACATTCTTCCGTGCCCTCCACATTTTCTCTTTGTTTTCTTATCTTTCTTTTAGGCCTAGTCATGTAACCAGCAAGTGTAGTACAATGGCATGAAATTTATTTCGAGATATGACATAGGCCTAGTTCTCTCAATCTCGTTCTGTAGTCTGTTAAATTGATATTCTTGGGTTTTCTTCTATTTTCCTCTTCTTGTATAATACATCGAAGCTCATCCATGCAAAAGTCATTCCGTCCGCCTCCTACTGAAAACAGAAATTAAATAAAAGGAAAAGTTAACGGACACGAAGCTTCAAGATTACGACACGTTCGTTAACCTGTTTCCCGATTTTCTTTTTCTTTTCCTTTGACTTCCCTCCTCGAACTCGGGAGTTTCGACGCCGAAAACCGAACAGCATTCCGGGACCTGGCATCGTGGAGCCCTACCGTGTCTCTCGACGAGAGCGTGACGATGCCTGAGCAAAAGGGCCTCATGTCCATGAGCCACGAGAAGTCATGACCCTTCGGTGTCGTCACCGAGAGAGGATGAGTCTAACGGCTGCAGACTGGAGCGCCTTTCGCTGCTCAAACCTATACAATATTTGGATTTATTTTCGAGTTGCCCTTGCATTGAAGGACGATGGGACGTTGAGACAATCTCTCTCTCTCTCTCTCGTGTATGGGAGTGTATGATAGTACGATAGGGCTAGATGGGTCTAAGGTTGCTATCATTTGTCTCCTAGATGGTAGTGGGACGTGGAGACAGTCTCTCTCTCTCTCTCTCTCTCTCTCTCTCCGCCGTATGGGAATCTACGACAATACTTGATGAAAGGATGTACGCTTCATTCTTGTAGTACTTTCTCCTGACCTATGGGTTCTCTGCGCTTTTGTTTTTGTACGATTTGGTCAGCAGGTTCTTTCTTTGTAAATTATGGACCATATCTTTTATTCCCTCTTCTTCTTCTTCTTCTTATTCTGAATAAGAATTTACACGGAAGAGAATTGAAAATAAGCTTAAATTGCGAATGACAAAATTGATGCAAAAAGAAAAAAATAGCAGACGCATGAAGGTAAACAAATAATTAACGATACAAAATATATTCGTATTAGCAAATAAGCTTTAAAAAGCTCCTGAGAGCACTGAGCAAACCAATATTCGAAGAATTAGCAAGAGATTATAAAGTTATCATAAATTCAACAAGCAAATGGCAGTTAGACAATTCACAAAGGATTTCTTTTAAAAAGGGAAGCCGTGGGCATGGGCATCATAGTGCCTGCATCTTTTAGATTAAACAGGATAACGGAATCAGGAGGAGAATTCCAAAGCTTGGACGTGGTGGTAAAGAAGTGTATTACTGATTGATCACAAATATCCTAATTTTGATTTTTCTTTCCCTCTCCTTACTTAGCTGTAACCCAAAACAGTTGACTGACAACCAAGTACAGTCTTATTCAATGCTTTGGCCAACGGAGGTACAAAAGATACTTAATGAACTACGAAACGAGAGAGAGAGAGAGAGAGAGAGAGAGAGAGAGAGAGAGAGAGAGAGAATAATACCTTACATCCTCACTAATTCTTTTCACTCATGGTCATTAGTAGCTTGTCGTGGGTTTGTAACAGTATATATATATATATATATATATATATATATATATATATATATATGTATATATATATATATATATATTATAATATATATATATATATATATATATATAATTAATACAATTTATGTACCCCATATTCACCAAAATCTTCAAAATAGTCGCTTCATCGACCTATAACCGAATCAATATTATTATTATTATTATTATTAGTATTAGTATTATTATTATTGTGACGATTCTCAAAGAAAAACACCACAACCTAATTATGCGGAAACTGAAGAAACAATGGAATAATAAATCCGGGAGAATATTGATACAAATATTTTAACAACATATCATAACCATCAAAGCACAGGAAGGATATGAATGCAATAAAATAAATGGCGCATATCAACATGTGAAATTTGTAACAGAACTCAACGGGTCGATTTTCTAGAAGCAGTGAATCACTATGGATGAGAATAAAACATATATAGAATATAGCTACAAATGTCCTTGAATATCCAATTCATCTTACCTCGGAATGAATATATTTTCATATATGTTAACTGAAGGGAATTTTTTTGGTTGATAATAATTTCGTCCTCTCCTGGATTCAAACCAACGCACAGAGGAGAAATCAGGACTTCAGTGACGTCTTTACCGACTCGGCCAACATATTATTAACCAAAAAAATCCCCCTCCGTTAACATGAAAATATATTACTTCCGGTAAAGCGAACTGGATATTCAAGGACATTATCGGTAGCTTAATGCATGGGTTACGAATCAGTGATGTGATCAGAATTCATATATAATATATATTATTGACACACTTCTTCTTCTTTCCTTTCCAGGCGAGGAGGAATTCCACAAGTCCAGGAAGCAGACTTACAGGAAGGTGAAGAAAGGGTCGTCTTATACGCGGGTTCCTTTCATCGACAAAGAAGGTGAGTAAACTATCCTCGTTTTTTTTCCATCTGTCCACCCGCCTGTGGTGTTTGCGTATGGTAACACTGCATCCCGGGCTTTAGATAGTTACATTCAGCTTACATTCAATAATTATAATAATATCCTATTTCGAATATTAACGGTGTAATTCCCATACAGTAAATTATTAAAACACTTTTCAGTTGCAAATGTACACCCAGATATCCTTGTATTTACCTAAAACTTACACATAGCGTAACTATCTAAAGCCCGGGACGCAGCATTACCATACGAGAACACCACAGGCTGATGGACAGATGAAAAAAATAAACAGAGTAAAGTATTATATACTATACAGTAGTACTAACGATATCATATCAGTCATCTTACTACTGCATCACACCTACATACAATAAATTAGGTACTTGACTTACACTATATATTTGTTTGAGCTCTGGAATAAAGAGTTTAGGCTAAAGGCCAGGCGCTGGGACCTATAAGGTCATTCAGAGCTGGAAAGGAAAGTGATAGGAAGTAGGCTTGAAAGGAGTGACAGGAGGAGAACCTCAAAGCAGTTGCACTATGAAATCATCACAGGGTGGATAGCAAGATGGAACAAAGATAATATGAATGGAGGTACAGTAAAAGGAACGAAAGGGATTGCGGCTAGGGGCCGGAGGGACGTTGCAAAGAATCTTTAGTTATGCCTACAGATAAGGGCAGAGTAAACAAGACCCTATTCTCTATGGGGGGGAAAGGGGAAGTTAATGACTTTATAAAACAAGCTAATGTTCAATGGCCGAAGCTTAGTATTTCTCCGACAATTTCTGGCCTATATTTTACTACGGCAATCACTGGACATTTTCGATTTCAGTTAACCCATCTTTGCATACTACCATAATTGAAATTACTTAAACTCCATTTGGAACTGCAAATTTCATAATTGAAATTGATTAAACTCCATTCTGGAAACTGCATAATTCATAATTGAAATTGAATAAAACTCCATTCTGGAACTGCAAATTTCATAACAGGAATTGTACTGAACTTCATACTGGAATTGCATTGAATTCCATTCTGGAATTGCATAATTTCATAAATGGAATTGTACCGAACCATACTGGGCTTGCATTGAATTCCATTCTGAATTGACATAATTTCATAACTGGGAATGGCTGAACTCAATTCTGGAATTGCATAATTTCATAAATGGAATTGTATTGAGCTCCATTCTGGAATTGCATAATTTCATAACTGGAATTGCATTGAACTCCATTCTGGAATTGCATAATTTCATAACTGAAATTTCATTGAACTCCATTCTGGAATTGCATAATTGATCGCTGGAATTTGCATTGAACTCCCATACTGAATTGCATTGAACTCCATTCTGGAATTGCATAATTTCATAACTGGAATTGCATTGAACTCCACATACAGGAAATGCATAATCGCACTACTGGAACTGCATCATGTCCTTTTCTCTCTTTCTCTCCCTCTCCTTTCAGACCAAGACTTCTGGAACAGCAACGCGCAGCTGGAGCTGCAGAACCAGCTGAAGATCTTCCAGCAGAAGAGGCAGGCGAAGAACGTGATTCTGTTCCTCGGGGACGGCATGTCCACGGCGACGGTCACAGCCACCAGGATCCTCAAAGGGCAGAGGAGTGGCCGGTGGGAGAGAGAGCTCATGGAATGGGACACCTTTCCACACAGCGCCCAGATCAAGGTGAGTGAGGTGACGAGAGGCGAAAATAAAGCGCATATAGTTACTGTTATGTTTACCCTTAGCGTTGAGAGAGAGAGAGAGAGAGAGAGAGAGAGAGAGAGAGAGAAGAGAGATATATTTTTTTACGTAGTTTTTTACCCTTAGAGAGAGAGAGAGAGAGAGAGAGTATAGTTACTGTTACGTTTACCCTTACTGTTTTGAGAGAGAGAGAGAGAGAGAGAGAGAGAGAGAGAGAGAGAGAGAGAGAGAGAGAGAGTGAATAGTTACGTATTTTGTAAAGATATTTTGTAAATATTTATTTTATTTAATATTATTTTAAACTCTGTTGACAACTGGCGAGAAATATGTACTTGATAGATAGGTGACATCTGTGGGTTGTAAACTGAGTAAAGAAAGGTGTATGTGTATGTATATGTATATGTATATGTATATTGAATATATATTTGTATGATGTATAGTACTATATATATATATATATATCTAAGTATATATTCTTTATATATTATCTTTCGTATTTTGTCCAGTTATTCAGTAAATATCTATTCTATTTAATATTATTTTAAACACTGTTTTAATCACACGAAATGACATCGTTGCTCCCAAGATAGGCCTGTTAAATGATTAAAGGAACACAGAGAAAGGAGAAACATTCCAATTCCTAAGCGAATATGGCATTATTAGTATTGTTTGAGAGCGAGTTTGCAACAAAATCGACCTCAGAATGCTCGTAGAGAAAACTATTGGAAAGAGAAGGTATACTAGAGATTTACTAATGACTGAAGCTAATGTCTTTGTTCATGTTTAAGAGGATTAGTTAATGAATGTTACCCCACATAACGCCCTCCCCGTCTCTCTCTCTCTCAGTATAGTGGAAAGTTGGAGAAAGCTGATTAATTTTTTTTTCAATAGTGTGGTCAGTGTAAATTTACATAAAGCTGTGATAACAAATTTTCGACTTTCTATTTAGTACTGAGGTTTCTGGGACACCTTTTGTTTACGACAAATAAGTGAGAGAGAGAGAGAGAGAGAGAGAGAGAGAGAGAGAGAGAGAGAGAGAGAGAGAGAGGAGACTCATCATTTACCTAGTAAGCAAACGTTTGTTGAGCAAACACGATAAGATTTTATCACGAAATTATTTAATTTTCTAATTGTCCATCGTGTGTGGCAAATAAATGAGAGAGAGAGAGAGAGAGAGAGAGAGAGAGAGAGAGAGAGAGAGAGAGAGAGAGAGAGAGGGGTCTAAAAATAGAAAAAAAAAACCGGCCGGAAAAGTACCTAAATGACGCTTTTAACATAACTTGTTTTTCTGTAGTGAAAGTATAGGGCCGAGACACAAGATTTATTATGTGAAAGACACGCATATATCAACGACAGATGGAGAGAGAGAGAGAGAGAGAGAGAGAGAGAGAGAGAGAGAGAGAGAGAGAGAGAGAGAGAGAGAGAATGTAAGTTTAAATGTGCCAAAGCCTAGCTACGCTTCCAGTATAAAATAATAACGGTTGGAGTCGTGTCTCAAGTCCATGCTAGTTACTATTTCTTCAGCTTTATCCCGTCTAACCCATTCCTTTCCAGTCCTGCCAAACATTACAACAACAACATAAAAAAAAAAAAAAAACTTCCTTTCCCTGCCTCGTGATCGTATCAAATTCACGAACGAGAAGGAAAAACGAAACGAATGTTATTCTCTCCACCAAAACAAACGCCGTTCTGTCGAACGCCGGGCAGATAATCACAGCCTGGGCGCGATAATGACAGGCCCTCACGGTGAAATCGCGGGCCGCGGATGTCGTAAGGGAGTCCACGAAATTATTTATTTATTTTTGCATTATTCATCCAGTACGCTGGGGAAGAATTACAAGCTTCGCTACATGAACTGACCAAGAGGCCAAGAGGTTAATTGTTATGCTCACAAAATTCCTCCTCAGCGCTTACTTTCGTCATTATGGGAAGTGAATTTAAAAAATCACACCCGGTTTCAGATCCCGGCGTGTTCGGTCTATGCATAGCTTAGATTTAATCTCTCTGTTTACGTTTTTCGTTTGATTTACGGAATGAAAGTGTTTTTATTTTTTTCCGAGTTGCTAAAGCTTGCTTTTTGGATTAGGAGCTGAGTTCTTTTTATCACGTTTTACATGAGTCGTTAATTTGAAGAGTTTGACAGTTTGAGACCTTGTAAAAATGTGGTGGTCAGTTCACGCACAAACTATAAAGGGAGAGATGCCACACTAGCTTATAAATGCCTGCTATATTACAAGACAATAGTCTGTTACATCTCTTTATTCCTTTCTATACAATGTATTTCCGTGATAAATACTCAAAATATCATCTAGCATCACTATTCTAGTATAATTTTTATAATTTTGGATATAACAATTGCACACTGAAATAAACTGTATATATATATATATATATATATATATATATATATATATATATATAATATATGTGTGTGTGAACATTTAAAAAATTGATATGCTTAAAATCTCTGAATCCACTTCTTCACTTCTATCCCTAGACCTACACTACAGACAATATAATATATATATATATATATTATATGTATATATAGCTTGATGATAAATAACAGTGCCAAGACCAGGAAGAACATTCTTTATTTAACGAGCTTTCGAGGTTCAAAACCTCATCTTCAGGCTGAAAAAAAATGACAGGGATGAGAAATCACTAAAATTTACATTAAAATTAATTGTCTTATTAAAAGCTTCAGTAAAAACATAAAATAAAACGAACATACATACATACTAAAAATTACGATAAAACTAAAACCAAAAAGCAAAACATACAAAAACAGAAATAAAAATGAAATAATATGAAAGGTAAACAAACTACCCTCAAAAATAAAATGGCTAACGACTACTTTGTGTACCTACTATGAAACTCTATGATCGCTAGTTGAATACGGACGAGTTGTTGTTCAATTCCTGTTCATTTTCTTAATAAACAGCGACTCTGAAATTAATAGGTCCAGTCTATTTGAGCAAAAGACAGTACTCTAAAATCTAGGGTGAGTGAAAGGATGGTCCTGTGCTAAACTGTGTTCCCTTATGGCAGAAAAAGTGGTTTTAGAAAAAGGAAACCTAGTTCTAACGGAAAGAGCCTCTGTGTTCCAAAATTCTGTGCCTAAGCCAGCGGGAAACTGGCACTGTTATTTATCATCAAGCTAAGATTTGCCAAGTAGCCGCCCAATTACTGAGACTATGTATATATATATATATATATATATATATATATATATATATTATACATATACTATATATATTTGTGTGTAAAAGTAAACTTAGAATTAAATTAATAGGCCTAAACTCTCTATCCCTAGACCTACACGACAGACAGCCAAGTAGCAGACAGCGCTGCCAGCGCCACAGCCTACCTCTGCGGCGTCAAGGGGAATTTGGGCACCATAGGGGTCGACGTCAATGTCAACAAGGAGAACTGTTCTGCCCAGCAGGATTCCACCTTCCACACCGATTCCATCGCCAAGTGGTTCCAGGTAAGTTAGGTTCCTTTGCTTTTCGGTTGAGGAAGGGGGGTCTCAGCCTCTAGGCCTATTCAGTTGGAATAGTAACGTTGGGTGGGGTCTTAGCTGATAGACTTATTTTTGCTGATTGCATTTTTATTTGCAACTGGAAACGACGTGTATAGACATAAGTATTGTCTTATATATATACACGAACAAACTATGGTTACGATGAGCTGAAAAATTAAAAATCTAAACATACGTCAATGTTTATTATTAGATAACTTCCAGTGTTCTGAGAAAACGTGTATTTGAGTACAAATTACGTATATATATATATATATATATAATATATATATATATATATATATATTACAAGCCAAAATCCTATATACATCTATACAAAGGTAAATTTTAAACAGAAACTTGGAAGATTCGTGAACTTAAATAATCTCTGTTAAAAAAAAATAAAAGTCTAGCTGAAAACGTTTTATTCTGCTCGCAACTCACCACTGATTGACTGAGTGATTGATTGATTGATTGATTGACGAGCCATGATTGACAGTCCGGTAGTTATTCCTTCTCGTCTGGCGCTACCTATCGAGACTGGAGCCAGTTTTGAGATGGATGAGATATCTGATTTTTTTTTTTTAGTATTTTTTTTATGACTTTACGAAGGGAGTTTGTTTCGTAAATTAGCGAGTTATAACGGATATTATTATTATTATTATTATTATTATTATTATTATTATTATTATTATTATTATTATTATTATTATTATTATTATTATTCATTCATTATTATTATTATTAACTGAACTTAAATGACTACTAAACTTAATAAGTTGCTTTAACAGATTACAATATCACTTCGAAAAAAAAGTACAGAAAAATTGAGCCAAAAATAACAGTTTCCCGTCTTGTAAGTTATTTCAATCTCTTGCGTAAAAATACTAATGCAAATAATAAACATAACACACACACACACACACACACACACACACACACACACACACACACATATATATATATATATATATATATATATATACATATATATATATATATATATATATATAATATACATATATATATATATATATATATATATATATATATATAATATATATATATATATAGAATCAAGCTACAAATCTCCTTTGATATCCAATTCGCTCTACCTCGGAATGAATATATTTTCATATACGTTAACCGAAGGAGAATTTTTTGGGCTGATATTAATGTCGTCCTGTCATGGATTCGAACCAGCGCACACGCACAGAGTAGAAATCAGGACTTCAGTGACGCCTAAACCAACAAGGCCAACATGGGCGCTGGTTCGAATCCACGCGAGGACGGAATTAATATCAGCTAATAAATTCGCCTTCGGTTAACCATACATAAAATTGTAATAATTCTGAGGTAGAGGAGATTGGATATTAAAAGGACATTTGTAGCTTAATTCATATATATATATATATATATATATATATATATATATATATATATATATATATGATATGTATATATATATATATATATATATATATATATATATATATACATATATATATATATATATATATATTATATATATATATATATATATCTATATATATATATAAAGCACGAGTTGGAGCTGACTCCTATTCTAAAGGGAACAAAAACATAGAAAAATGAAATGCGTGCAACAATAAAAAAAAAAAAACACATAGATAAAAACACCGAAAAAGGGAGGGAAAAAATGAATGTTGGAGATACAGATAAGCAGACGAATAAAAGGAGGAATGTAAAGTGTAAGATAAAAATTTTTTTTTACATTATTCAGTTGCTAAGCACCAAACTTTCTGGCTAATAATGCGCATTGCGTTGTTTACAGTGCATGTGCCCATTAGCTGAAAGAAATTATTATTATTATTATTATTAGTTTTTTTTTTTTTGCCCTATCACAGTCCTCCAATTCGACTGGGTGGTATTTATAGTGTGGGGTTCCGGGTTGCATCCTGCCTCCTTAGGAGTCCATCACTCTCCTTACTACTGTGTGCCGTTTTCTAGGATCACACTCTTCTGCAAGAGTCCTGGAGCTACTTCAGCGTCTAGTTTTTTCTAGATTCCTTTTCAGTGATCTTGGATCATGCCTAGTGCTCCTATGATTATGGGTACGATTTCCACTGGCATATCCCATATCCTTCTTATTTCTATTTTCAGATCTTGATACTTATCCATTTTTTCCCTCTCTTTCTCTTCAACTCTGGTGTCCCATGGTATTGCGACATCAATGAGTGATACTTTCTTCTTGACTTTGTCATCAACGTCACGTCTGGTCTGTTTGCACGTATCACCCTATCCGTCCTGATACCATAGTCCCAGAGGATCTTTGCGTGATCGTTTTCTATCACTCACTCAGGTTGGTGCTCGTACCACTTATTACTGCAAGGTAGCTGATGTTTCTTGCACAGGCTCCAGTGGAGGGCTTTTGCCACTAAATCATGCCTCTTTTTGTACTGGTTCTGTGCAAGTGCCGGGCATTCGCTTGCTATGTGGTTTATGGTTTCATTTTTCGTATTACACTTTCTACATATGGGAGAGATGTTATTTCCGTCTATCGTCTTTGAACATATCTGGTCCTTAGGGCCTGATCTTGTGCCGCTGTTATCATTCCTTCAGTTTCCTTCTTTAGCTCTCCCCTCTGTAGCCATTGCCATGTGTCATCGCTGGCTAGTTCTTTAGTCTGTCTCATGTATTGTCGTGCATTGTTTATTGTGCCAGTCCTCTGTTCTGTCTGTCATTCTCCTGTCTCTGTATATTTCTGGGTCTTCGTCTACTTTTATTAGTCGTTCTTCCCATGCACTCTTTAGCCACTCGTCTTCACTAGTTTTCAGATATTGCCCCAGTGCTCCTGTTTTCGATGTTGACACATGTCCTCTATACTTAGTAGTCCTCTCCCTCCTTCCTTTCGTGTATGTATAGTCTGTCCGTATTTGCTCTTGGGTGTAGTGCTTTGTGTATTGTCATATGTTTCCTGGTTTTCTGATCTATGCTGCGGAGTTCTGCCTTCGTCCATTCCACTATTCCCGCTCTGTATCTGATTACTGGCACTGCCCATGTGTTTATGGCTTTTATCATATTTCCGGCGTTGAGTTTTGACTTGAGTATCGCCCTTGAGTCTCTGCATATATTCTTTCCTGATCGTGTCCCGTTCATCTCTTGGTGTTTTATATCCCCTCCTTCTATTCCAGGTATTTGTATCCTGTCTCATCTATGTGTTTGATGTTGCTCCCATCGGTAGCTTATCCTTCAGTTCTCGTTACTTTGCCTTTTTGTATGTTGACTAAGGCGCATTTTTCTATTCCAAACTCCATCCTGATGTCCCCAGATACAATCCTTACAGTCTGGATTAGGGTATCTATTTCCTTGATGCTCTTACCATACAGTTTGATGTCGTCCATGAACATCAGATGGTTGGATTCTGTTGCCCTCTTTTCTTGAGTTGGTACCCGGCATCCATCTTCTGTAGTACTTTTGTCATGGGAATCATGGCTACTACGAGAGTAGTGGGGACAGTGAGTCGCCCTGGAAGATCCCTCTCTGATGTTAACCTCTGCTAGTCTTATTCCAGAGCTTGTAAGTATTGTATTCCAGTTGCGCATTGTATTTTTGAGGAAGCTGATGGTGTTTTCCTCTGCATTATTATTATTATTATATTATTATTATTATTATTATTGTATTATTATTATTTAAACAATTAATAATAATAAGAAGAAGCAGAATTATTATTATTATTATTATTATTGTTATTATAATTATTATTACTAAGATGATGATAATAATAATAATAATAATAATAATAATAATAATAATAATAATAATAATACTAATAATAATAATATAATAATAATAATAAAGTGTGGCGCCGTGGAGGAGTTGGTTAGGTCTTCAATAGACTTAAGTCAAGTTAAGCAACATTGGGGCTGGTCAGTCGTTGGATGGGTGACCGCTCTCCTCGGCGTTGATTCCTTGGGAAAGGATCTTTACCATAATTCCTCAGTCTACTCAGCTGTAAATGAGTACCTATCCCTGATGGGGTAGGGTCCAGCTATGGGTTAAATAGCAAAACTCAGCAATGATGGAAAGAAATGAAGAATAAACGACAACGACGTAAATGGAAACCTCTGGCAACAGAGGAGCTTCGTCCGGCAACCAGGTATTCAACCCAATTGAAGGGGAAGACGGTTCAGGTACTTGGAGGTCGTCATCCAGCAACTGATCACCACAACGAAAGTAATCAACAGCCTGAGATTGGAGCTACAGAGGCAAAAAGGAAGAAATGGACAAGAGAAGAAAATAAGGAAATATGGAGATGCTACCAGAAGCAACCCGACGGAGAGAGGATATAGAAGAAGATTGATAAACATCTGTGAGAGAATAAACTGGAATGAGAGGAATAACACCCCCCAAACAGAGCAGAGGCTGGCAGATCAAGTAAGGAACATAAAGAAAAAGAACTGGCTCTCCCCAACAGAAAGAGAAGAACTGGAAAGGGAAATGTCAACACGACAAACGAAATTACACGAGACGAACTGAGAGACGATGCCACAGAAGACGACAGGGAGGATGAAAGTATCAAACAACGACACACGAAGAAACACCGACGAAGTAACAGAGAGGACGGAATGGTAGAAAAGATTAGACAATGGATGGAGCCAGATACAGAGAGAACAAAGATCCCCACCATGAAAGCCTACAACACAAGAAAATTAAGGGAGAAAAACAAGTGAGGTCAATGAAATAATGGGCTAATACACACCACCGAGTATCACAGAAACAAATAAACTTGACATATGCAGGAGTCAAGATTAGTAGCAGAAACTGGAATGGGGATTCGAACACCAACACCACTGTCACAAACAACCCAACAGAAAACCAAAACAGCAACCTCCTTGGAAAAGGCGCCTGTGGAAAAGCAAATCATGGTGATGAGATCTGACTTGAGTAAACTGAAAGAGATGGCAGAAAAAAGGCTAAGAAGCAAGAAAACAAAGGAGGAAACTCAACGAGAAATACAAAGACTAGAAGAGAGGGGACTAAACACAATAGAAAGATGTAAAACAGAGGCTTAAGGCCAAAGCACACAAGATCCAACGGTACATGAACAGGAATAAGGGATACCAACAGAACAAACTATTCGGAACCAACCAGAAAAGACTATACAGCCAACTAAGAGGGGAAGACAACCACCCAGAAATTCCTGAAGCCGAACCAAGTAAGAGACTCTGGGAAAACAATATGGAGCAAGGAAGAAGAAACAGGGAGAATAAACAAAGATTCACAGAGATCACGACAGACACAGTCAGACACCAACTAAAGAAAATGCCAAAACTGGAAAACCCAGGTCCCGATGAAGTCCATGGATACTGGCTCAAAAACTTCAAGGCCCTACACCCACGAATAGCAGAACAACTCCAGCATTGTATCTCAAATCACCAAGCACCCAAATGGATGACCACAGTACAAAAAGACAGAGTAAGGGAAATATAGCAGTAACTACAGGCTATCACCTGCCTACCAATAATGTGGAAGTACTAACAGGTATCATCAGTGAAAGGCTATACAACTACCTAGAGGAGACAAACACCATCCCCTACCAACAGAAAGGCTGCAGAAGGAAGTGTAGGGGCACAAAAGACCAGCTCTGATAGACAAAATGGTAATGAAGAAACAGTAGGAGAAGAACAACCTAAGCATGGCATGGATAGACTATAAGAAAGCCTTCGACATGATACCACACACATGGCTTAATAGAATGCCTGAAAATATATGGGGCGGCAGAGGAAAATACCATCAGCTTCCTCAAAAATACAATGCGCAACTGGAATACAATCTTACAAGCTCTGGAATAAGACTAGCAGCGGTTAATATCAGGAGAGGGATCTTCCAGGGCGACTCACTGTCCCCACTACTCTTCGTAGTAGCCATGATTCCCATGACAAAAGTACTACAGAAGATGGATGCCGGGTACCAACTCAAGAAAAGAGGCAACAAAATCACCATCTGATGTTCATGGACGACATCAAGCTGTATGGTAAGAGCATCAAGGAAATAGATACCCTATCCAGACTGTAAGGATTGTATCTGGGGACATCAGAATGGAGTTTGGAATATAAAATAAAAATGCGCCTTAGTCAACATACAAAAAGGCAAAGTAACGAGAACTGAAGGGATAAAGCTACCAGATGGGAGCAACATCAAAACACATAGATGAGACAGGATATAAATACCTGGGAATAATGGAAGGAGGAGATATACAAGAGATGAAGGACACGATCAGGAAAGAATATATGCAGAGACTCAAGGCGATACTCAAGTCAAAACTCAATGGAGGAAATATGATAAAAAGCCATAAACACATGGGCAGTGCCAGTAATCAGATACAGCGCAGGAATAGTGGAATGGACGAAGCAGAACTCCGCAGCATAGATCAGAAAACCAGGAAACAAATGACAATACACAAAGCACACACCAAGAGCAAATACGGACAGACTATACATAACACGAAAGGAAGAGGGAGGGAGGACTACTAAGTAGAGGACTGCGTCAACATTGAAAACAGAGGCACTGGGGCAATATCTGAAAACCAGTGAAGACGGAGTGGCTAAGAGTGCATGGGAAGAAGGACTAATAAAAGTAGACGAAGACCCACCAGAAATATACAGAGACAGGAGAAAGACAGAGAGAACAGAGGACTGGCACAACAAAACCAATGCACGGACAATACATGAGACAGACTAAAGAACTAGCCAGCGATGACAATTGGCAATGGCTACAGAGGGGAGAGCTAAAGAAGGAAACTGAAGGAATGATAACAGCGGCACAAGATCAGGCCCTAAGAACCAGATATGTTCAAAGTACGATAGACGGAAATAACATCTCTCCCATATGTAGGAAGTGCAATACGAAAAATGAAACCATAAACACATAGCAAGTGAATGCCCGGCACTTGCACAGAACCAGTACAAAAAGAGGCATGATTCAGTGGCAAAAGCCCTCCACTGGAGCCTGTGCAAGAAACATCAGCTACCTTGCAGTAATAAGTGGTACGAGCACCAACCTGAGGGAGTGATAGAAAACGATCAGGCAAAGATCCTCTGGGACTATGGTATCAGAACGGATAGGGTGATACGTGCAAATAGACCAGACGTGACGTTGATTGACAAAATCAAGAAGAAAGTATCACTCATTGATGTCGCAATACCATGGGACACCAGAGTTGAAGAGAAAGAGAGGGAAAAAATGGATAAGTATCAAGATCTGAAAATAGAAATAAGAAGGATATGGGATTATGCCAGTGGAAATCGTACCCATAATCATAGGAGCACTAGGCACGATCCCAAGATCCCTGAAAAGGAATCTAGAAAAACTAGAGGCTGAAGTAGCTCCAGGTCTCATGCAGAAGTGTGTGATCCTAGAAACGGCACACATAGTAAGAAAAGTGATGGACTCCTAAGGAGGCAGGATCAACCCGGAAACCCCACACTATAAATACACCAGTCGAATTAGAGGACTGTGATAGAGCAAACAATAATAATAATAATAATAATAATAATAATAATAAGGATTATAATTATTATTGTTATTATTATTATTATTAAAACAATTAAGAACAATAATAATAACAATAACAGTTATTATTATTATTTTTTTTTTTGCTCTATCACAGTCCTCCAATTCGACTGGGTGGTATTTATAGTGTGGGGTTCCGGGTTGCATCCTGCCTCCTTAGGAGTCCATCACTTTTTCTTACTATGTGCGCTGTTTCTAGGATCACACTCTTCTGCATGAGTCCTGGAGCTACTTCAGCCTCTAGTTTTTCTAGATTCCTTTTCAGGGATCTTGGGATCGTGCCTAGTGCTCCTATGATTATGGGTACAATTTCCACTGGCATATCCCATATCCTTCTTATTTCTATTTTCAGATCTTGATACTTATCCATTTTTTCCCTCTCTTTCTCTTCAACTCTGGTGTCCCATGGTATTGCGACATCAGTGAGTGATACTTTCTTCTTGACTTTGTCAATCAACGTCACGTCTGGTCTATTTGCACGTATCACCTTATCTGTTCTGATACATAGTCCAGAGGATCTTTGCCTGATCGTTTTCTATCCCTCCCTCAGGTTGGTGCTCGTACCACTTATTACTGCAGGTAGCTGATCTTTTTTGCACAGGCTCCAGTGGAGGGCTGTTTTGCCACTGAATCATGCCTCTTTTTGTACTGGTTCTGTGCAAGTGCCGGGCATTTGCTTGCTATGTGGTTTATGGTTTCATTTTTCGTATTGCACTTCCTACATATGAGAGAGATGTTATTTCCGTCTATCGTTCTTTGAACATATCTGGTTCTTAGGGCCTGGTCTTGTGCCGCTGTTATCATTCCTTCAGTTTACTTCTTTAGCTCTCCCCTCTGTAGCCATTGCCATGTGTCATTGCTGGCTAGTTCTTTAGTCTGTCTCATGTATTGTCCTCTGCTCTGTTTGTCATTCTCCTGTCTCTGTATATTTCTGGGTCTTCGTCTACTTTTATCAGTCCTTCTTCCCATGCACTCTTTAGCCACTCGTCTTCACTAGTTTTCAGATATTGCCCCAGTGCTCTGTTCTCGATGTTGACACAGTCCTCTATACTTATAGTCCTCCTCCCTCCTTCCCTTTCGAGTTAGATAGTCTGTCCGTATTTGCTCTTGGGTGTAGTGCTTTGTGTATTGTCATATGTTTCCTGGTTTTCTGATCTATGCAGCGGAGTTCTGCCTTCGTCCATTCCACTATTCCTGCGCTGTATCTGATTACTGGCACTGCCCATGTGCTTATGGCTTTTATCATATTTCCGGCATTGAGTTTTGACTTGAGTATCGCCTTGAGTCTCTGCATATATTCTTTCCTGATCGTGTCCTTCATCTCTTGGTGTTTTATATCCCCTCCTTCCATTATTCCCAGGTATTTGTATCCAGTCTCATCTATGTGTTTGATGTTGTTCTCCCATCTGGTTAGCTTTATCCCTTCAGTTCTCGTTACTTTCGCCTTTTTGTATGTTGACTAAGGCGCATTTTTATATTCCAAACTCCATCCTGATGTCCCCAGATACAATCCTTACAGTCTGGATTAGGGTATCTATTTCCTTGATGCTCTAACCATACAGCTTGATGTCGTCCATGAACATCAAATGGTTGATTCTGTTGCCTCTTTTCTTGAGTTGGTACCGGCATCATCTTCTGTAGTACTTTTGTCATGGGAATCACGGCTATACTAAGAGTAGTGGGGACAGTGAGTCGCCCGGAAGATCCCTCTCTGATATTAACCTCTGCTAGTCTTATTCCAGAGCTGTAAGTATTGTATCCAGATGCGCATTGTATTATTGAGGTAAGCTGATGGTGTTTATTATTATTATTATTATTATTATTATTATTATTATTATTATTATATTATTGTATGCTGAAAGTAAACCCTCTTTTAAACATTTTTTATTAAAAGTAATTGCTGCCTCAGCTGCGTTAATTTTAATAAATTATTATTATTATTATTATTATTATTATTATTATTATTATTATTATTATTATTATTATTATTATTATAGAAATGTAAACGCAAAACCAAAAAACACAAAGAGCTGAGCAAAAAATAATAATAAATAAAATAAATAAAAATAAATAAATAAATAAAAAATAACCACGGCATTATTTTGAGAAGGACCATAACACAAGCTACCATTACTAAACCAAAAACTATAGCCGGGAGATTCACTTTATGTTAATGCGGTCGGTTTTCACGGGACATTCTCCTTGCTGGATGCCGGCCAACCAGGCATCCAGGCAGCCAACCAGCCGCTAGGTTAGGCTGACCGCGCTGCATTAAACCCAACCTTGAGCTGATGCCTTTTGCGAAGGGGTGGAAATCCTGCAATTTTTAAATGTGACAGAGGAAGGAGAGTTGTTTGTGTCGTTTGTGTTCGATGCAAAGGAAGTTTTAGTCTTCGACCTTGACTTGGTGGTATTTGAAAGGAGTGAAGTATATTAGCTGAAACCACTGGAAGCGTTCAGAACGAAACGGGAGAGGGCCAAGTACTTTCAACGTGTATTTTTAACACATCTTCGGGGAACCAAGATGTGTTGAAAATATACGAAAGTATATTTGGAACTCTTTCATTTCATTTTGAAATTTCTAAGTGCGCTTCAGCT
The DNA here is from genome assembly GCF_015104395.2 of Macrobrachium nipponense. Lineage (NCBI taxonomy): Eukaryota > Metazoa > Arthropoda > Malacostraca > Decapoda > Palaemonidae > Macrobrachium > Macrobrachium nipponense. Next base: position 9,750,309 of record NC_061110.1, on the reverse strand, counting down.
AATAAAAATAATCGTTCTGTCAGTTTTAATATGCACATCATTTATCTTTTTACTTTTCCATTCTGATAAATAAATCATAAATATCCTATCCTAAAATCCCCGTATCTTTAACTCAACGCGAAACGCCTTTTCCAGACCTATTTAGGCTCTTCAATAGACCTTTCATAAACCCCCTCCCCCACACCAAGAACAACAGCAACGAAGTAGTTTGTAGGCTTACTCTCCGAGTAAGCGAAAATGGCCTCTTTTCAAATGTCATATACTTCAAGGTAGATGCACTAACTAGACTGACAGACTTGCTTCTTAAAATTCGTGTTAAAAGCTCTGCACTCAACAGCACCTCTCAAAGTAGTTTGTCGGCTTACTCCCCGAGTATGCGAAAAGGTTAGGAACCACTGCTCTGAAGGGGATCGATCCTCCAAAAGGGTTCACTGAGCTTCCAGCAAAGCCACCTTTCACAACGGCTAATAATAATGCACCGCCCACGACGTAACAGCGAAAAGAAATGGCCATCGACATTAGTCAAATGTCGAATTATGCAACAACTTGAGACTAGCGTCAGCTGCTAAAGTTGCCCTTTTAGACGTTGGGAAAAAACTGCCACTTGTGGAGTACCCATAGGCGAGTTATTATACGTCATTACACGTCATTAACGCGTCGACATTACAGTAACGAGTAGGTAATATAATATTTTACACATGACATTTTTATACTTTCTAATACGGAGCCACCATCAACCCGTCATTTTTGGGAATCATTCATACCCAGGTGAGGGATTACTTATGGTTCCTCCTTCTTCTGCTATACGCTGACCAGGAATCGAACCGGAGCCTTCTCTTGTGTGTGTGTGTGTGTGTGTGTGTGTGTGTGTGTGTGTGGGCCCACGACAGTGACCGAAATCACTTGGCCATCGTGAATGCTTACTTTTGCCGGATTTATTCCGTGGCGTTCAGCGAAGGTTGCAATACATTACTGAACTAGTACCATTCTCCTTGCATTGTAATACGGTTTTTATATGTTTTTTAATTCAACATTTGTTTTTTTAATAAATTGGGTCTCTTCTAATGGTAGTTATATGTAGCTTTTTACGGCGAAGGACTTATGATAATTTGTAAGCAAATGTAAGCACGCAACCTCCGTGAAGTGTGTTACGGAAACGGTACGAACATAGGCCTATGCTACACCTACTTTCAAAACATATATGTAGCGCTTTGCCGTTTTATTTTTATTTAACAAAAATCACTGCTATGACACTCATGTGTTGGAATTATTCGAATTTTGGTAAAATGCTGGTGAAATAAAATAAAATTAACGTTCCATGCAGGTGCAAACCGGCATTCACTTGTCACCAGAGCTCTCGTCACTCACGAGAGACGCATCACGCGGTGGAACCGATCACCGTAATTAAGTGTTCCATCTCTCTAAGTCGGATTCCCAGGTATTTGGGCTCATTCGCCACACGGAGAACAACCGACACATGGGCGATTATTTCATAAACGAGAGATCGTCCTTCGGGAACAAGATTATCAGCTCCGGGCCAGAGCTTAAATTCCGTGGTGTTGGGTTCCCAGAATCCCAAACCTAAGATATGTCTTGTCAGGCATCTTTAGAAACTTGCCAACATATTCGACACCAGCTGAACGTCATTTTTTCTATACTGGAGCCAAATGACATGACTGAACTTCGGCATTAATCTAAGAAACAGGATTTTCTGCGCGGTTCAAAATTTGGCGCCAAGATGCCAAAGGTTTCCAGACAACGTACTCGCGTGACACGCAGTGGGATTTTAAATCCCCTCTTCCAGCCATTAAGTCTGGAAATGGGTGCAAGAAATCCCCCTTTCCATTTCCAGACCTTATCTCAAAAGTGGAAAGTGACGAAGGAAAAAATCCCTCGAGAATTACGGAGCCACTCGTTGGAAAATCCGACCTGGAAAGTGGGTCAGCTTTTATCGTTCCCTTTTTGGACAGGAGATTATTACGAGAAAGAAGAATTATTCTGGTGGTTTCTTTGTCCCCGGATGAAATAATACCGTCTGCTCTCTCTCTCTCTCTCTCTCTCTCTCTCTCTCTTCAAGGTGCTGCAGCTGCGCGTGTCAACTGTCTTAACTGTGTTCATTCATGGACGTACTTTGCAGAGCCTTGGTTATTTATAAGTTTTTAATCAATAATAATAATAATAATAATAATAAAATAATAATAATAATAATAATAATAATAATAATAATAATAATAATAATAATAATAACAGTGACTAACTCGTTCAATATTTCAGTCACAACCTGTAGCATTTTAATAATAATAATAATAATAATAATAATAATAATAATAATAATAATAGGCACGATCCCAAGATCCCCGAAAAGGAATCTGGTAAAACTAGAAAGCCGAGGTACCTCCAGGACTCATGCAGAAGAGTGTGCTCCTAGAAACAGCGCACACTATTCAAAGATGTACAATTTAGAAAATATTTCCCTTTTTATTATACAGAATTTAAAAATGCTTGCCTTCCGATAAGCTCCTAGTGTCACCTTCAGGGAGTTCTTGTAGCATGATAAAGGATATATACAAGGACTCCATTGAGGCACACGAAGGACTACGGACGCGATCAGGGGCAAGATGTCACAGGACTCTCTGAATATGATAGCAGGATACATCAGAAGCTTTGGGAGGATTCTGTGAAGTGTGATTTCTCCTCTGTGCGCTGGTTCGAATCCACGAGAGGACGAAATTATTATCGACTCAAAAAATTTCCCCTTCGGTTAACGTATATGAAAATACAATATTAATTCCGAGGTAGAGCGAACTGGATATTAAAGGATATTTGTAGCTTGATACACACACACACACACACACACACACGCACATATATATATATATATATATATATATATATATATATATATATATATATATATATCACTGTGGATTTCTTCCCTTCGAGAGAGAGAGAGAGAGAGAGAGAGAGAGAGAGAGAGCGATTTCTCTCCACTTATTTTACTTAAGAACCATCAATGAATTCTTGTCCGAATAGAGAGATCAGATCTATCTCACTTTTGAGAGAGAGAGAGAGAGAGAGAGAGAGAGAGAGAGAGAGAGAGGAATTTCTCTTCACTTATTTTATTCAAGAACCAACGATGAATTCTTGTCCGAATACAGAGATCAGATCTATCTCACTTTTGAGAGAGAGAGAGAGAGAGAGAGAGAGAGAGAGAGCCGAGGACGCGCCATATTGCACAAACTGGCTCCCAGCTCCAAGGAGACCGTCACACATTTGTCCTTTTAAGCAATGACCGTGGGAAAGGGCCGGTAAGGATTCCCGAGGAACCAGACTTCGCGTAATGATGTCGTTCAAGGCGATCTTCTCTCTCTCTCTCTCTCTCTCTCTCTCTCTCTCTCTCAAAAGTGAGACAGATCTCTAATCTCTCTATTCGGACAGGAATTCAGCGTTGTTTCTTCAATGAAATAAATACAGAGAAATTTCTCTCTTCTCTCCTCTCTCTCTCTCTCTCTTCTCTCGCCTCTCCTCGTCTCTTCTCTCTCTGCTTCTCTCTCTCTCTCTCTCTCTCTCTATATATATATCTATATATTTATATAATATATATATATAGATATATATATATATATATATATATATATATATATATATATCTTTGAATTTCCAAGACAAGGGCAAAAGTGTCTCTCTTTCTCTTTCTCTCTCTCCCACCCACGCACAGAGTACCCAACGATAACCACTCATCCGCAAAAGAGAGAGAGAGAGAGAGAGAGAGAGAAGAGAGAGAGAGAGAGAGAGAGATGTGCTAACAGAAAGAGTGGTGTTACAACAAGGTGGGTGCTTAGCATCTCACGGGATTTCCTTCTTACTGGCTGGCTCTTCGCCTTCCAGTGGGGCAACTAGTACTTTCCTAGCCATATCTGACCTCTCTCTCTCTCTCTCTCTCTCTCTCTCTCTCTCTCTCGCTCGCTAACCTATTTATTTATTATCAGCCTTCTTCTTCTTCTTCTTCTTCTTCTTCTTCTTCTTCTTCTTCTTCCCTTTCCAGCGGTTGTTTATTGTCTTGCTCTTCTTTTTATCTCTATTGACTCTTCATTTGTTCCTTACGTTAAACGAGTTTATTTCGATTATTATTTGAAGGAATTAAGCGTTGGATTTCTATAATAATAATAATAATAATAATAATAATAATAATAATAATAATAATAATATTGTATTTTATTCTTGGTTCAACACTGCAGCTCTTTTAGTGATTAATTTCTGTAAAAGTTTCTCCATATTTTTTTTCTATAAATCGAATATATTTAAAAGAATGATTTGAGGACCTTTTGTACGATGTTTCGAAGTACTTATTCTTCGACACGGTTGACTGGAAGAGAGAGAGAGAGAGAGAGAGAGAGAGAGAGAGAGAGAGAGAGAGAGAGAGAGAGAGAGAGAGAGAGAGAGAGAAGAATAAATAGTACGTGTGACATAACGAAACATTCTAGGGTAGACATTCTAACATAATGTCTAACCAACTTTTGGAGAGAGAGAGAGAGAGAGAGAGAGAGAGACCCACGTTAGCAGAATCGCCTCATTGAAGAGTTCCCACGACCTGGGTTGACCTGATCACCAGGTGGTGCTGGTGGTGGCCTACCACTAGTTCTCCTTTTATACCATTAACCAGTCTCTCTCTCTCTCTCTCTCTCTCTCTCTCTCTCTCTCTCTCTCTCTCTCATTTTCTACATATTAGTAACCTGAAGTGTCAAATCTCTCTTCCTTTCTCTCTTATGGCAGCTTTTGACGTGTGTGAAATTCGTCTTTGTCCGTTCCAGTTCTCTCTCTCTCTCTCTCTCTCTCTCTCTCTCTCTCTCTCTCTCTCTCTCTCTCTCTCTCTCTCAGTGTTTATGAGATATCTATTTGCGCAACGAATTTTATCTTTTCATTTTCCATTCGTCAATGGTGTTTTATATTGTCCTCCTTACAATAGCAAACATCTATACTAACTTTTTTTTGCCTTATCCCTTTTATTCTCTACCTTGTTTATCAGTCTTTTCCAATTCACCATTTCCCTTATAAAATGGTGACGAAATCCATTTTCTAAGAACAAAAATGCATGGATAAAACTGTCAGGTTATGTTTTGTTTACTATGAAAGAATAAAATAGTATATAGTATATGTAAGGAAAATAATGTTAGATGAAAAATTTACATGCAAAATTATTCCAAGATAATCACCCAATATGATGCTTTTTAAAGTATAGAAATCCATTCGTAAAAGCTGAGTTATTAATTTCAAATATCCTCTACATAATATTCATGTTTGAAGTAGACAGGTGGTGACAATTCCAAGCAACAGATATGAATATTGAAGTCTTTTGACCAGTTATAAAAAAAAAAATTGCAGTCCAAAGTTCATCTCTCCTGAAAGATTCTTCCTTTCCATCAAAGTTATTGGTTGACATGACGTTTGACCTATAATGACCTCTATTTTCATACCCGCGTCTACTGTCCCATGACGGCCATAATTCTTTTTAGATTTACGAACCGTCTTTGTTGACTATAACCTACGAGGAGTGATCCGACCTCCATCTTACTCGGGGCGCGTGCTAAAATCTGCGGTCAAATAAAGCGTTGTTTCACCAACGAAAATTAAAATAAATGCGCTATATTTTACATGAAATACTTTTTCTGTCCTGTTTAACATGCACATTATTTATTTCTTACATTTTCATTCTGATAAATAAATCATAACTATCCTATCCTAAAATTCCAGTATCTTTAACTCAACGCGAAACGCCTTTTCCAGGCCTTTTAAGGCTCTTCCATAGACTTTTCCTAAACCTACCCCCAAACAAGAACAACAACAACAAAAACGAAGTAGCTTGTGGGCTTCCTCCCAGAGTAAGCGAAAATGGCCCACATTTACCGACTTGCTTCTTAATATTCGTGTTTCTTCAAGACTTGCATTCGACAGCGCCCTATCTCATACGTTTCAACACCGCAAGCGTTCGGTAATAAACACAGACTATTAAAGGGCGAGATAGTACGCTATCCCCCCGACCTCCAAGATTAGATTAGTCACGACCATTTCGGAGAGGAATGTTGCCATAAGTAGGTTTTTTTTTTTAAAGCCTCATTCTGGATCTTCCTTCGGTCAAATTGTGTTCTTCTAAAAATAGTTTTCTTTTTACTTATTTTCCAGTTTTTACTTTTACTTATTTATTTATTTATGTTAGTGAATAAATCTTTGGGTTTACTTGTTCGTGTTCAATATTGTTTTTTTTTCTCTATTTCTTCTTATTTATGGTGATAATGATTATTACAAAAATACGCCAGATTAACTTGAAAAGTTATTGGGTGATTTCATGTCACAACGAATTATATTTCAGTCAGTTACCTGCATTATAAACTGCTGTGGATTTAAATGATCTCATCACTTATAATAATAATAATAATAATAATAATAATAATAATAATAATAATAATAATAATAATAATAATAATAATAATTGAAAAATGGCAAAATGGATAAATTTCAAAATAGGGATTAACTAACTTACATACATACACATATCAACATAAGCCAGTAAAAGTAAGGCAAAATGGTATACACAACTCTTTAAGATAGAATTACCCCCCATATTTCCAAACTGCTCTAGAAGCCACTATGAAAGTTTACCTTGGGGTATTTGAGACGTGGAAAAAAAAAACACGCACATATTTATCATCTTTCGTTGTTCTCCTCTCTCTATCTTAACTGTTGTTCTGCATCAATGACCTATGGTTCCAGTGTCTTTTGTTATTCACCGTTAGGTTCCTTTTCTTCAGCTCTCCGGAGCCTTTGTGATTTTGCGCGCGTGAGAGCTCTCTCTCTCTCTCTCTCTCTCTTTCTTCTGTTATGAGTGACTACGCGTGTGGAAATATTGGAGCCCGTTCTCATTTCGTTTCTGTTTCGGAAAGGATGATTTACCGTCTCACCTCTGAAGTTCATCTAAAAACCTCCAGGAATTTATTTGCTGCATTTCGTGACCTCTCAGAACGACGTTCTTGTCTCTTTTTTTTTTTTAAATGAATGATTCGCAAACTGTCAGACTCTTTCGTAAAGAAGCCGCGTAGTGAACCCAAGAGCCAACCGAATCCACTCGCCCGAGGGCAGGGTTTGAATGCGGGATATGGGTGCTATAGTAGATTCACATCACTGGTGCATCTGATGTCTAGGCCAGTCCATTACGGTGCTCCTGATTGGCTGTTGATAAGTCAGTCACTGGGCTGGAAACTCTCAGTCAATCTCGAGAGTTCACATAGTCAAGATGTATGTTCAACCTCTCCCGAGGGATACGTCTTTCAAAAGCATCCCTCAGGAGAGGTGGAACATACATCCTGCCTATGTGAACTCTCGAGATTGACTGAGAGTTTCCAGCCCTGTCATTGGATTATCAACAGCCAATCACGAGCGTCGTAAGGGACTGGCCTAGACATCAAATGCACGACTGATGTGAATCTACTATAGTGACCCTTTTTTCACATAACCTTCACTTTTATCCAGGCTCTACGGGCTGCTCTGTGAGCAAGGGGCCGTGCTGGCATAAGGCCAGCATAATCTCAAACAACAACATCCAGGCTCGGGTTCGTAGCTGAGTCTTTGTCTGACTCTTGCAAGAAGGGATGTAGAAATAAATTACTGAAAAAGGTGTTCCACCTTCAGGATTATTGGATATGTCATGGCACCTAACAGTCTCCATATCTTGACTTGGCGTAAAGGGCAGAGAGGCCTTAAGAGTTGTGGCTGTTGGTTTGGGAGAGGGACAAAGACAGCCATTCGATCTTGCTGGAATGACCTGCTTAGTGTACCTACACACCATGAACATGGCAATCAATGGTGTCAATCATTAAGTCAATAGTGTAAGATTATTATTTTATTAATTATTATTTTGTTATTATTATTTATTATTATTATTATTATTATTATTATTATTATTATTATTATTATTCACCACATAAAATGGGACTGATTTCCAAATACGGATGCAGATTATGCCTCTGAGTTTAATTGAGGTTTATTGTAATATTTCAATACCCAGACCAATTTCAGCAATTATTTCTGTACCTTCTTATTCAGACGCTGGTTCACATTGTTCGTATATTATAACTATATATATATATATATATATATATATATATATATATATATATATATATATTTTGGGGTTGGGGGTATTCATTCTTTCAACTTATTTCTTTGGACTACTGTTTTACTAGCTGTTGTTCCCTAAGCGATGCAGAGCTTGAGGTTCCCTTATGCATATGTATACGTATATATATAGTATATATATATATATATATATATAATATATATATATATATATATATATATATATATATATATATATAGCAAACACCTTCACAAAGCAAACAACAACGATGACATACGAGTCCCGGCAGTGACTACAACCACGTCTTAATCACGACAGCAGTACTACCTACTCGCCTCCCGACGGACTCGAGAAAGAAAAAGAAAAAAAAATAAGAAAAAAAAAATTCGCTATACTTTCACTCGTAAGCTTCGCCGACTGCCATAACTTCTTTTGGGAGTAATCGGCTGTTGTTGAACTTTGATCTTAATCTAGCGGTTAAGAGTGTTAGATGCTCGTCTTTTAGTGTTTATTATTTTTTATTTTGTTTTTTGCGTTTGCACATGATGAATAGTTGAGTATCTTCACAAGGTATTTTTTTGTTATTTTTTTCTATTTTGTAAAAGAACATTTTTTTTGTTTATTTTCAATGTATATTTTTTTTTGGCACTTTTTTGTAAATGCAGATGTTCTTGTTTTATTTCAACGTATATTTTATTTTTTAATTTTTTGTAAAATACAGATTTTCTTGTTTTATTTGAATCTTCCTATATTATATATATATATATATATATATATACTAATATATATATCTATAGATATATATATTATATATTGGTAAATATACAATGTTGATTTATTTCAACGTATATTTATTTCTTTTTTTTTGGAATATGCAGATGTTCTTGTTTTACTTCTGAGTATGTTTATATATATATATATATATATATATATATATATAATATATATATATATATATATAATATATATATATATATTTTTTTTTTTCTTTTTTTTCCGAACTTTTTTTTTTTTTTTGTAAACCCACAAGTTCTTGTCTTAGTTAAACGACACTCGGATCAAATTGGCAGTAAAAGTTCGTTAAATTGATATATATATATATATATATATATATATATATATATATATATATATATATATATATATATATATATATGTGTGTGTGTGTGTGTGTGTGTGTGTGTGTGTGTGTGTGTGTATCGTTTTTGTTTTTACCATTTCATTGATATTCCCTCCTTATGTATGTGTATATATACACATAAATATACATTATATATAAATATATACAAATGACGACGAGAACAGCACGTAGTCATGGTAAATGTTACGGATTCCAATTGCATTTATAACAATCTACCAAAATTTACAATCAAGAAAGAGGCCTAATTACACCCTCTTGGCTAAAGAACTTGACTATTCTTCATAGTCTTCACGGACGTTCTTCCTCAAGACCGATTTTAGACGGAAAAAAAAGAGAGAAACATTTATGGTGAATTTCATTAAGTTATTACGTGACCTTTAAATCAATTTTTTTTGCTACTTATCAAATTATTTTATGCAGTCATTATTAATTTTTTTTTGCTACTCATCATCATAATCGTCCTATTTAAATGTGGTGGGCTTTATTACGCGTAATCACACCCAGTGAAAGCCTCATGATATAACATAATTTATGACAAGATCATGATGAAACTCCACCGCTATGCAGCTCTGCCTAATTGTGACTCATTACCCGAGGTGATGATGACGAAACGGATGACGAATAATGATTGAGCATTGGTGATGACGGTTCATCATCCACATTGCAAGGAAGTCGTGATGACATCACCTATTTGTTTTTCATTCAGTTTTTTTTTTTTTTTTTTTTTTTTTTGTCCTTTCACTTTCCGAGTGTGGGTTAATCTGTTCACAGTACTCTTTCATCGAACGCTGCTGCTTATGGTGTGCAAGAAACTCATGACGTCTTCTTCTTCTCTCTCTCTCTCTCTCTCTCTCTCTCTCTCTCTCTCTCTCTCTCTCTCTCTCTTTACCAACACTACAGCCCATTCATAAAAGACCCTTTAAACAACAACAATAAATAATAATAATAATAATAATTAATAATAATAATAATAATAATAATCAATAATATATAATAACAATAATATTTTATTCTGGTTGTATTCTAACTTATATCCGGAGACTTCAACGGGATTGTAGAGAGTGATCCCCGCTACAAAATCGTTGATACAGTATTTCCTTATTATTACTCCATGTTCTCCGATATATATGTGTGTATATGTATATATATATATATATATATATATATTATATATATATATATATATATATATATATATATATATATATATACATATATATTTATTCATAAATTACTTAAAAGTCTTGCAGATTATGAAAGACGAATTATTAGAAAAATACAGAACATTCTTAATAATAATAATAATAATAATAATAATAATAATAATAATAATAATAATAAATAATTGCGTTTATATAGGATCAGTCGTCGAATTTCTTCAGTATTTACGGATATAATTTTTTATATCTATATCTAAGCGATTAATGGATCACAGAAGAGGGCAGGGAGTTCCAAATTATAGAAAATAATTGTCGAAAGGCCCGTCAAACGGTTGACCCCTGAGTTCGTGATTTCCTAATAGTATTTTGGGGGATTTTGAAGTTTGTTGTGTATACAAAGAGAAGCCAAGACTGAAGCCCTCATACGAATCATGCCAACGTTTTATTTAATCTGTTATTGTCACGATTTATCTATTTCTTTATATTTATTTGTTAGGATTATTGTTTTCATTTGCTCCATTTACCAGACTAGATTTTTATTCCATCGTGTCATTTTTAAGTTATAATAATCAAAATCATTAAACGATTTTCTATTTATTCTTATTAAACTGAAAATAATTTTACTCAGCTAAATAAATTCCATTTTTTATTACTTTGATGAAAAAATCTAGTGTTTTATCTCAAGTTATACATTTTTTTGTTAACCAAAGTGGAAATTTCTAATGAACTAGAGAAAATCTATTAATTTTTTTAATAAGTGAAGAAATACTGATCATTGTTCTTATAATTTTTTTTTCTCACTGGCAAAAGTAAATAAATTGATTTCTAAAAAATATCTGTAAATGAAAAACGTAAAATTTTTCCAATTCCGTAAAGGAAAATCTAGTATTTCCTTCCAGATAATTTAAAAAATGCTCTTGACTGAGGGAGCAATAATTTTTTTTAATCAGCCCAAGATAATTCGAATTATATGAAATAATTTAAGGAAAATTAGAAAAATTCTACTGAACCGACTTTAAAAAGAAAATTGCGTCTTGCCAAATAAAATAATTTCTTGGAAATTAAGAAGAAAATTATAGCTTAATTTTACTAAATTACTAAATTAAGTAGCATAAATCAATAGATCCTTTTAAATCAACTAGAAAAATAAAATGTTCTCAAATTTACAGAGGGAGATATAATATTGCTGTAAGGGAAGAAAATTGAATAAAATTCAGCCATAATTTTAAAGACAAAATAATAATACTAATAATGTCTATTGTGACGAGCAAATGCAATAAATTTCAAAATTTCATCTCCCCTTGATTACCTGCAAGACAAACAATCCCTTTCAACCTTTATCAATTTCCAACCGAACGTCACGTGTAATGTCACTTTCATTTTCCCGTCATGACAATCCTCTCCTCGTGTGTACCCTTACGTGGCTTCTCTTAAGTAATGCAGTCAATATATCACAGCGAATGACGACCATAATGGCTAGTGAATTAGCACTTATCAACACTCACTAACACTTATTCTTCCTGCGGTAGGTTTCCTTACGTCACTGTTAATAATTGGCGTTTTTTTTTTTTTTGAGGCGGTTGTTCTTGTGTTTACCTTAGCCCTTACGGGCAAGATTACGTCACGTAGTTCCGCTAGGTGAACATGTGCTGCCCTCAAGCGTTCACTTTTTACTTTTTTATGTATTCATTCATTCATTTTCGTATTTGTCATTATTCATAATGAAGTTGTGAAATCAAGAAGCTGTTGTGTCTGATTGGATTAGTGTTTGCTGTTTCCAGTGGGGTTGTTTTATCATCATTATATAAGTAAGTGAGGTTTTGTAGGTCACACTTCATTATAAGTGAGGTTTTGTAGGTCACAGCCAGAGACGGTAAGTCCACGGGGCTAATAGCAAAATATTTGCAAAGAAACAGGAGGGCTCAGTCTCTAGGACCAATCTCTTTAAAATAAAAAGGCAAGAATTACTTGGAAATAATAACTAATAATAATCAATAATAATAATAATTAATAATAATAATAATATTATTATTATATTATTATTATTAGTAGTAGTAGTAGTAGTAAAAAATCCTCATAGTAGCACGAGTCGTCAAATGGAGAAACAAATCCTCAGTTATGTAAATGTAAATATATTTAAATTTAAAACTCCAAGGATAGCTTTCGGGAATCTGTTCGGTTCCCCTTATCAATCTGATAAGATTCCCGAAAGCTATCCTTGGAGTTTTAAATTTAAATATATTTACATTTACATAACTGTGGATTTGTTTCTCCATTAGTTCGACTGGGTGGTATTTATAGTGTGGGGTTCCGGGTTGCATCCTGCCTCCTTAGGAGTCCATCACTTTTCTTACTATGTGCGCCGTTTCTAGGATCACACTCTTCTGCATGAGTCCTGGAGCTACTTCAGCCTCTAGTTTTTCTACATTCCTTTTCAGGGATCTTGGGATCGTGCCTAGTGCTCCTATGATTATGGGTACGATTTCCACTGGCATATCCCATATCCTTCTTATTTCTATTTTCAGATCTTGATACTTATCCATTTTTTCCCTCTCTTTCTCTTCAACTCTGGTGTCCCATGGTATTGCGACATAAATGAGTGATACTTTCTTCTTGATTTTGTCAATCAACGTCAAGTCTGGTCTATTTGCACGTATCACCCTATCTGTTCTGATACCATAGTCCCAGAGGATCTTTGCCTGATCGTTTTCTATCACTCCTTCAGGTTGGTGCTCGTACCACTTATTACTGCAAGGTAGCTGATGTTTCTTGCACAGGCTCCACTGAATCATGCCTCTTTTTGTACTGGTTCTGTGCAAGTGCCGGACATTCGTTTGCTATGTGGTTTATGGTTTCATTTTTCGTATTGCACTTCCTACATATGGGAGAGATGTTATTTCCGTCTATCGTTCTTTGAACATATCTGGTTCTTAGGGCCTGATCTTGTGCCGCTGTTATCATTCCTTCCGATTCCTTCTTTAGCTCTCCCCTCTGTAGCCATTGCCATGTATCATCGCTGGCTAGTTCTTTAGTCTGTCTCATGTATTGTCCGTGCATTGGTTTGTTGTGCCAGTCCTCTGTTCTATCTGTCATTCTCCTGTCTCTGTATATGTCTGGGTCTTCGTCTACTTTTATTGGTCCTTCTTCCCATGCACTCTTTAGCCACTCGTCTTCACTGGTTTTCAGATATTGCCCCAGTGCTCTGTTTTCGATGTTGACGCAGTCCTCTATACTTAGTAGTCCTCTCCCTCCTTTCTTTCGTGTTATGTATAGTCTGTCCGTATTTGCTCTTGGGTGTAGTGCTTTGTGTATTGTCATATGTTTCCTGGTTTTCTGATCTATGCTGCGGAGTTCTGCCTTCGTCCATTCCAATATTCCTGCGCTGTATCTGATTACTGGCACTGCCCATGTGTTTATGGCTTTTATCATATTTCCGGCGTTGAGTCTTGACTTGAGTATCGCCTTGAGTATCGCCTTGAGTCTCTGCATATATTCTTTCCTGATCGTGTCCTTCATCTCTTGGTGTTTTATATCCCCTCCTTCCATTATTCCCAGGTATTTGTATCCTGTCTCATCTATGTGTTTGATGTTGCTCCCATCTGGTAGCTTTATCACTTCAGTTCTCGTTACTTTGCATTTTTGTATGTTGACTAAGTCGCATTTTTCTATTCCAAACTCCATTCTGATGTCCCCAGATACAATCCTTACAGTCTGGATTAGGGTATCTATTTCCTTGATGCTCTTACCATACAGCTTGATGTCGTCCATGAACATCAGATGGTTGATTCTGTTGCCTCTTTTCTTGAGTTGGCACCCGGCATCCATCTTCTGTAGTACTTTTGTCATGGGAATCATGGCTACTACGAAGAGTAGTGGGGACAGGGAGTCGCCCTGGAAGAGCCCTCTCCTGATATTAACCTCTGCTAGTCTTATTCCAGAGCTTGTAAGTATTGTATTCCAGTTGCGCATTGTATTTTTGAGGAAGCTGATGGTGTTTTCCTCTGCCCCATATATTTTCAGGCATTCTATTAGCCATGTGTGTGGTATCATGTCGAAGGCTTTCTTATAGTCTATCCATGCCATGCTTAGGTTGGTTTTCCTTCTCCTACTGTTCTTCATTACCATTTTGTCTATCAGGAGCTGGTCTTTTGTGGCCCTACACTTCCTTCTGCAGCCTTTCTGTTGGTGGGGGATGGTGTTTGTCTCCTCTAGGTAATTGTATAGCCTTTCACTGATGATACCTGTTAGTAACTTCCACATTATTATTATTATTATTATTATTATTATTATTATTATTATTATTATTATTATTATTATTATTCATTATTATCCCCTTGATTTCAAACTTATTATTATTATCATTATTATTATTATTATTATTATTTTAGTGTATGCTGGAAGTAAACCCTCTTTTAACATATTGTATGCTGGAAGTAAACCCTCTTTTAAACATATTATTATTATTATTATTATTATTATTATTATTATTATTATTATTATTGTAGTAGTAGTAGTAGTAGTAGTAGTAGTAGTAGTAGTAGTAGTAGTATAGTATTCCAAACCAAGGACCAGACGCTTTCGAAAAGCCCAACTTTTGCTCTGAAAGGGAACAGTGGGGTCTCCGGTCTGTAGAACCGCCCCTTTCCAAAAAGCGGAGGTGGTGTATTTGAAAAAGAAAAATTATTATCACTATTATTATTGGAGAGACAAATCCACAGTTATGTATGTGGTTTAGCGGATTCTTTAATGCATTCTAACAAATTAGAAAGAAAACTTACGAGTTTTTCGGGGGGTCTGGTTCGCGTTTTGGAACTTGGGAAATAATAATAATAATAATATAATAATAATAATAATAATAATAATAATAATAATAATAATAATAATAATAATAATAATAATAATAATAATAATAATAATAATAATAATAATAATAATAATAATAATAAGCACGTGTCTTGAAATGGAGAAACCCCACAGTTATGCATACGTACTTATATATTTAAAGATGAATCAGTACAGATTCCCGAAAGCTAACTGCACGGACTTGTCTTTAAATATGGTAAAAGTACGTAAGCATAACTGTGAGGTTTCTCCATTTCAAGACTCGTGCTATTGTTATTATTATTATTATTATTATTATTATTATTATTATTATTATTATTATTATTATTATTATTATTATTATTATTATTATTATTTCCCAAATTCCAAAACGTGAACCAGACTCCTCGAAAAACTCTTAAAACTGTTCTTTCTAATTTATCAGAATGCATCACAGAATTCGCTAAACCATTATACTTTTCGTCATAAAGTCCCCCCCAAAAAAAAATAAATAAAAAAAAAGCTACAGTATGTCTGCCACCTTTTAAAATTCGTTCCAACTTTGATATTTTGTGTTGATAAATATTCTTGCTTAACTGGAACATGGTGTTCTATCTTTACATAGTTTCATGAATCCGGGTAAAAATGTCAAGGAAAAATAGTCACAACAATCTTTCTTAAATAGTCACCCCAAGGGTTTTAATCCAGTATGTATACACCTTTCCAGAGGCGTGTTTAATACAAGCCCGTTGGGGCTCCGTATAAACATAAACAAAAGACTGTCAATATCATAAAGATAATGACCCCCCAAAAAATATTGTGAATTTCCGCCCAACCCCCCACCCTGTGACTTTATTACCGGACACCATTAATTAAAGCAACTTTTTTTGACATATTTTCCTAGCCAAAACTGTGACTATTTTACCTGTGACTTTATTACCGATTACCATAGTGCTACTATAGTTCATGAAACAGTCCAGGTTTCGGTACCAGGTAGTGAGTGCATCTCATCCTTACAGGTTTTGAAGATAGGTAGCTTGGTTGAATTTCATAGGACTTATTTAAAAAATTATTTTTATAGGACATTTTAAACTTGGCTAGTAATTCTGACTCAGCTGCCATATAGACGAAGTTACTATATACTATATATATATATATATATATATATATATATATATATATATCTATATATATTATATATATATATATAGCCTTTAATATATATATATGTGTGTGTGTCTGTGTGTGTATACAAATAAACATACATACACATATATCTTAACAATGTATATGAGAGAGAGAGAGAGAGAGAGAGAGAGAGAGAGAGAGAGAGAGAGAGAGAGAGAGAGAGCTCTAACGGCAACTTGACTCTACCCAGTGCTTGAAAAATATATTTAGCCCAAGAGAAGACCCGGACCCCTACTTAGTGCTCGTCAAAAGTTCCAGACTATCCCTATATATACTACATCCAAGGAGATCCAAGGAGAGAGTAAGAGAGGAAACCAATAAAAGGCTGTAGTACTTGAGTGAGATAAATGTGAAGGTTAATGAGAGCTGATGGTTCTCAGACTCTTCAAGATGCAAATGAGATCACATTTATCTCTTCATGACTCACTGAGCTCCGAAATATATAGTCTATAGTCTCCTCGAACACTTCAGTGAATTTTTTCCCCTTTACAGATAGTATTATGCAGGCGAGGTTAATACAGTATTATCTCTCTCTCTCTCTCTCTCTCTCTCTCTCTCTCTCTCTCTCTCTCTCCTTCAAGAGTTATCACGTAAAGTACTACATCTCTCTCTCTCTCTCTCTCTCTCTCGCCTTAAATAAAGTCATCACGTATAGTACAAATCTCTCTTTCTGTCTCTCCTTTAAGAGTCATCACGTAAAGTACATCTCTCTCTCTCTCTCTCTCTCTCTCTCTCTCTCTCTCTCTCTCTCTCTCTCTCTCTCTCTCCTCTCTTTCCTTCAAGAGTCATCACGCAAAGTACATATCTATTCTCTATAATCTATTATTCTATATCTATATATATATATAATATATATATATATTATACTTATCTATTATCTATATCTATATATATTCTATATATATATATATATATATTATATATATAATATACGTAATCTTGCCTTAAAAAAAGTCATAACATTTTAGGTCGACAAAATATTTTTCCCCAATTAACGAGCCAAAGTCGTTTAAGACAAACCCGTGGGATCGAATTCGAGTTTCTAACGTCTGTGTGAGGCGAGGTTGACATTATTGCTTCGGAGCTTACAGAGTAATTCACGTCGCGCGGAAAAGTACGGTTTTTAAGCTCCTGACCTTTGGTAGCAGCAGCAGCAGCAGCAGGGCCGCACGTGCTGGTGGTTGCTCCTCAAAACACTGCAATTTCACTCTCGCTTTCCGCCAGTCCTTCACTCACTCATTCACTCACTCTTTCTTACTCTTCCTTCAACTCGAGAACTCCCTTGCTCACTCCTTTCACCCAGACCGTGCTGGTAGCCACGATGTGAATTGTTTTCTGCCTTATAAGTGTTTTTTTTTTTTTTTTTTTTTTTTGTTTTTTTTTTTTTTTTTTTTTTTTTTTACGTCTCTACCTTGAATTAGGTTTTTTATTAACTTTTGTTTTCCTCGTGCTAATTTTTTTCTATTTTTTTTTTTTTTTTTGCTAAGTTAACTTGAGTTGTACAATTCAATCATCAAATACAGTTTTTACCGGCACTAAATGAACTACACATTTCTTCGCCGTCTATTGTTTCCTGACGAAAGGCCTTGGTTCGTTGCTGACATATGTATATCTATATATATATATATATATATACTATATATATATATATATATATATATATATTATATATATATATGTATATATCCTTTCATTAGTACTACACTACATACATAATACATACATACATACATCATACATCATATAATATATATAAAATATATATAATATATATATATGATATATATATATGTATTCCTTTCATTAGTATTACACGTTTAGAAAAGTTGTTAAAATGGAACACTGCCCTCAATGTCATTTCTTGAAGCTCTTTCGTTTTATGGCTTAGAGATGAGATGACTTTTGTTCCAAATGGAAATCATCAACCTAAAGACGAATTCTCATAAAACTTATTCATCTCGAGATGAGTCTTCTCATGAAACGGTCTGGAAAATTTTATCAAATTCATTTCCTTCGTTCTCGAGTTATTCTGCAGAATGCATACCTGCACGGGCGGCATGTCGCCGAAATGTAAGTACTGAACCTTCCCTGAAAAAGCGGGACGCCATTTCTCAAAAACTAACCATAGAATCTTCTTAGAAATAATATCATTATGTTTCCCACCCCCAAATTACTGTAAAACTACTCGAACCTAACCTAACCTAGGGGCGAACCTAGGGCAAAAAAAAAAAAAAAAAAAAAAAAAAGGGGGTGGGGGCAAAAAAAAAAAAAAGGGGGGGGGGTGGGGGCCTGGTGCAATACTATAGTAGATTTACATCACCCGTGCATCTGATGACAAGGCCATTCCCTTACGATCCTCCTGATTGACTGTTGATAAGCCAGTCACAGAGCTGAAAACTCTCAGTCTCTCGAGAGAGTTCACATAGGCAGGATGTCTGTTCCACTTCTACCTCTCCTGAGGCATACTTTTGAAAGACGTATCCCTTAAGAGAGGTGGAACAGACATCCTGCCTATGTGAACTATCGAGAGAGACTGAGAGTTTCCAGCCCTGTGATTGGCTTATCAACAGCCAATCAGGAGCGTCGTAAGGGACTGGCCTAGACATCGGATGCAAGGGTGATGTGGATCTACTGTAGAATACATCTCGGGAATTTGTATATAGGCATATACAGTGATAAACACCAGTGAAAACGCATTTCCTTCCTTATTTATTGCAAAAGGTAACAAAGAACATTGACTTTTTAAGATTTTAAAATCTAAATTGTACCGAAAAGTTAACATTTACATCAGAATGAAGGACATTCTTTGAACAGTTCCCAATATCAGAAAGTAAATGTTCCATTTATCCGTCCGAAAAAACGCCAGGGGTTGTGTATAGTATATATATATATATATATATATATATATATATATATATATATATATATATATAATATACTGTCTTGGGTGATTGTGACGATAATACACCAATCTATTTCCACCTCTCACCAAAATGTCATGACCCTCTGTGGTTAGAACAAAAACAAAATTCATTTTCGTTGTGTCTATTTCTAGATGATATGTACTTACCTGCTGAGGCAGGCAGTGGGTTATGCTATTATCATTGCTGGCATTCCTGGCCACGCAGACATTTCTATAAACTTGATAGAAATGTCTGCATTTCCTGTGAAAGCTTTATAGTTTAAAGCTTTCACATGAAAGAATAATTGCAAACGTAAATGTGAGGAACAGAGGAAAGAAAGAATAAATAAATTAAGTTGATAAAATCGAATAAGTTTAAAGAATAAACCTGTAAACTCCAGAATAGGACATGAGATGAGCCAACTTCAACATTATAGCAGTACAGTTTTGCCAGTGAACTGAATAAGTGAATGCTAAACATTAGTGACCAAGTAGCCATGGCCCTCTGATCAATGCAGATAAGCAATATTGGGTCTGGTCAGTACAGAGCTGATGACCCCTGCTAGGTCATAGAGGGGGAGGGGGGGGGCGGCGTTAGGAACCACAACCCAAATTACAAGGCTTAAAGGTTTACTTCAAAAGTGACAAATTATTAGATCACTGTCCAATAATAATTCCACTCTTATGAGTTCTTGAAATGCTCATGTCTTGCCTTAAGGTGACATTATTTTAAATATACAAATATATATATTTTAATATATATATATATATATATATATATATATATATTAATATATGATATATATATATATATCTATATATGCATATATAATTATTACTCCAAGACCAGAAAACCTCATAAGGTACCATTCGTGCGCTCATTCCAGAAATGTCTCAAACTTTTCACTAAGCGACCTTCAAAGCCAAGGCCCCCGCCCCCTCCGCCTCCCCCCCCCTCTACCGCCCAAGAGCCGCTACGACCCGCTGGTCGCTACAGTTGTGTCGTCACTTCTACAGACCCCCCATCGGAATCTGGCCTCAGATTCGGTGTGATATCACGTGACCCCCCCTAGTCCTTATGGAAGGGATGATGTACGAAATCTCTCTCTCTCTCTCTCTCGTTTGACACGACGTGACAAGCGTTGGGAAACTCCAGATTTTAAAATCTTCCTCTTCTTCTTCTTTTTGGATATCGCCCCAGATCTTTGGCGTCAACCACTTCATTATCGTCATTCTCGTCTTCGCCTTTTCTCATTCGCGCCAGAATCGTGTAATTCCTTCCGTCTTTTGAAATGAATTCAATTCAGGCCAAAGGCCAAGCACTGGGACCTATGAGGTCATCCAGCACTGAAACGGAAACTGACGGTAAAAGGCCTGAAAGAACCTCAAAGTAGTGCACTATGAATCAAGTGTTAGGAGAGGGTGGAAAGTAAGAGGGAAGAAAGAGAATGAAAGGGGTTGCAGCTAGTACTGCTTACGGTGCTCCGCATGAGGTGCACTGACAGCACTAACCCTTCCGTCTTTAATTCTGGCGGATATTTCGATCGTCCTTCAGTTTTCCTTCCCTAGACAAAGCCTCTCAAACAGGAAAAAGAACGACGACGAGGAAATAAGACTTGGTCTGATCACTCAAGGATACGATAGACTGGGAATCTTTTGAAAGTGTTTTTTTTTTAAGTTAATATACAATTGTAGGTTCGCTGTTTCCTCTTGCCTGAGTTTTTTCTCTTTTTTCCTCCCGAAAGCTTTCCAGCTTTATTTTTTCCAGTCTTCATTCTCTTCTGAGCTTCCATGTATGCGAATTCTGACGTTTAACATAAACGAAATTGATCTGTTCGTACTTCCAATCTGTATTTCCAAGAGGAATATCTACTATAACCTCTCTCTTCCCCTCTCTCTCTCTCTCTCTCTCTCTCACTGCATACGAATGCACGTAAAAACACTTAATGCATAAAATTTACGATGACATTAAGCCGCTTCTCTCTCTCTTCTCTTCTCTCTCTCGCTCTCTCGTCTCTCTCATCTCTCGTCTCTCCCTTAAAGTAAATAAATGTAGAAGAGACTTGACGTAATCTCTGTAAATGTCACTCTTAAAAGTTGACCTAGCAAACGTCATGTATCTATCTTTCTGTCTGTCAGTCTACCTATCAGTCAGTCTATCTCTGTCAGCCTGTCTGTATCTGACGACGTCTGAGCATCCCCAGCGTGACGGGGAAGTCATGTACTAATTGCACCAGGTAGTTTAACCCGCAGTATATGACCTCCTCACCAGCTTCCATATGCAACCTCGCTCCGTTGCGTTTTGAAACTGATATCGTTTAAGATCTAGATCACGACTCCAGATATGGCTTTGGATTTCATCTGTAGAGGAAGACTGGCAGCCTTATATTAGGCTTGGCAATTCTACTCTGGCGAAACTTCCTTACTATGTTATTACCCTTATAGTCTTGTTCCGGATCTATCTTGGCCCATTTTGAATACTAATAATAATAGGCCCTTACCCATAGGTTTTTTTTTTTATGGGGGGTGGTCTTTTTTTCTGAAAATTTTCTTCTATAAATGTTATTGCATATCATTATCACTTGTATTTCCTACTAATAAAGAATATTGTTTAATTTTTATAAACAAAAATTTATTTTTATATATATAATATATTATATATTTAATCTATATATATAATATATTTATATATATATAAATTTGCCAAAAAAAGATTATTACGTATTAATTTGTAAGTACAGTTCAATAAAAAGTATAGTCACAAAAATATGGACTTCTAGAATTTTTTTTTTTGGGGGGTGTCATTCAACCTCCACCCCCACTACTCGGTACAGGCCTGAATAAGAATAGGATGAAGTTGCTGGACTAATACACGTTTCTGTCCTTGTCCCAACCCACCAGAGTCGACTGATTCCAGGTATTACATAATTCGATGTTTGAAAGCATCATAGAGATTATGTTTTCTTACCGAAGTTAGCCAACCTGCCTGTACTCGGCCAGGAATCGAACCTGGGTCCCTTTACTTCGTATTAGGTGAGGAAACTACCAATCTCACTTTCCCCCCCATCTCTGTGGCCTGCCACAGCCGAGTAGCTACCAGGTACTACAACAGTAATTCACTGCTCAAGACAATAAAGGAAACACTGTAATTAAAGGAAAGTACTTAAAGCTTATTGCATATAAATATATTATTATATATATACGTATATATTATATATATATATATATATATATATATATATATATATATATATATATAACTATATATACAGAGAGAGAGAGAGAGAGAGAGAGAGAGAGAGAGATT
Organism: Macrobrachium nipponense; assembly: GCF_015104395.2. NCBI lineage: Eukaryota > Metazoa > Arthropoda > Malacostraca > Decapoda > Palaemonidae > Macrobrachium > Macrobrachium nipponense. Next base: position 9,727,659 of record NC_061110.1, on the reverse strand, counting down.
TTGCTTTCAAGTTTAAATGGTAGATATCATCTCTTCATTTGTATCATGTGTGTTTATGGAATATATATATATAGGTGTGGAGAGAGAGAGAGAGAGAGAGAGAGAGAGAGAGAGAGAGAGAGAGAGAGAGACTGAATGCCTGAACGTTTTCAGACGCGTGACAGAAGCAAATACACGAAAACTTTTTTGACCTCGAAAGGAACTCATGACTGCTTTCTGGCTGGCTGGCTGGGCGAAGGAGAAGGAGGAGATCCGTATACAAAACTGTCACTACTCTTTGGTCGGGGCGGCGTGACTGACGTCACCGGGAAATCGTGAAGGTGCTGACATGCCCTGGGGGCATCTCGGGCGGTCGGATGACAGGAGAGAGAGAGAGAGAGAAAGGGGTCCAGTCAGGGTACCGATACAAAGATAACTCTCGTCCTTTGTTCCTTATTGTATATTCTCTTATTATATTCTCTCCGGGTCATTACGTGCAGTTACTTTTCAGTGATGCGTAATTATTGGCATGTCATCTCTTTTCAGAGCTTCTCAGAACAGAGGCTTTGTCAAAGGTCTCCCACGGGAAAGTGATAACGTCTTTGGAGAGACTGTTGCAATAGGAGGCTCTGCAATAGTCCTTTCATGGCATAAATGTTGATATTTGCATATGCTATTGGGAGCACAGGCTCTGTGGAGTAATGGTCTGGTATATATATATATATATATATATATATATATTATATATATATATATATATATTATATATATATATAATAAATATATATTATATAACCACGAAGAGTGTTGATAAACGTTCAGGAGTTTCCAGAAAACAGCATTTTACAGTAGGATGCCATATATTTTTTAATATAAAAAGAAATGTATTATTACAGACTGACATGTGTAACACGACACACAGACACACACACACATACACACACACACACACACATACACACACACACACACACAACACATATATATATATATATATGTATGTATATATATGTATATATATATATATATATATATATATATATATATATATATATATATATATATATATATATGCACATTTGCATTCTATTTGAAATTACCATCAGCGTAAGAGGGGTCGAATTTTTTTGGTGAAAATAAAACATTAATTCTTTAAAAAAAAAAGACGGCATTATCGAAAATGTTCTCTTCTCTCGAATAACTATTGAAAAAAAGTTGTTGAATAGCATTTTTTTGTTTAGAAAATACTATTGAAAAGTTATGTTGCAATAGTCAGATCGATGAAAAATATACTTTTCAAAATACGATGGAAAAAAGAAGTATTGGAACGTTGCTTTCATAAAAATTGAAACTTCTTTCATGATATAAAAAAAAGGACGCTTGGTAAGTTTCCTAATATCAAATTGCAATGCTTTTGAGCATACAATTAAAAGAAAAAGACCTTGAAGCCATATTCAGCATTTTCGTTGCTGGCAATTTCCATTTCCGTCACCCCGCCACGCTCTCGAGTGTTCATGACCAAAATATCAAGACTTCCCAAAAAGAGGTCCCAAAATCATGACCCTCCAAATGTAGGTGCCAGAAATAGAGAGGTCACCTCTTTGGTGCAGCTGATTAAGGCCCCCACGAAGGTTAAGGTCATCGAGACAAGAAGAAGAAGAAGAAGAAGAAGAAGAAGAAGAAGAGGTCAGGTGATAACTTGCTTGACCTTATTACCGTGGGATCTCTTCTCCAGGTTCATTATACCTGTCGAAGGACCCGACGGCGACGGGTGGGGGGACGAACACGTCCCGCCGAAATTTATGAACCCTTCTTTCAACATCTCGAAACGCATTCACTCGGCATGCAAATGAATGCAGCAGCCGGGGTTTCACGTGTTCGTATGCACGATTGCGCATACGATTGCGCATACTACACCCGGCGGCTTTTAAGTGAACGTTTAATTCGCCTGGAAATTCATTTGTTGCTCTCACGATCTGCCGAAATGATCCGCTGCATTTAGAGACCTCGCGCGAATGGACGGTGAATCTTGAATGCATAATGATTTTGCATCTGTCACTCGTTAAAATGCACAAAGGTAAATGCGTGTATAAATGTGACTTATTGGCAAGCGCGCATGCGCACTGTTATTCAGTTTGTCAAACAACTGCCACAAGTTATGTCGTGTAACAGGTGTGTTTTGGCGAAAGAATTAAGCACTGATGATCACGGGTGACTGCATGTCATGATATCGTGTGCAATGAATTAAGAGAGCAAATTAGGTTCAGCTGAATGGAATTCTCTCTCTCTCTCTCTCTCTCCAGAGGTATATAAGAATTTAAATCTCATGATTATTCTCTCCAGTTGCCCCCAAATGATTTCATAATCCCCGCAGATATTCTCGGAAATCAGAACTTTTATGTTCTTTTATCGCAAGTTCTTCACAGTCTTCTCAAGATTTTTGTATCTGGCCCTAATCGTAGGCCTTCTTGATTTCTTGACGAATTACATTACCCACTACACCTGGAAACATGTACTTGGTCAACTATCCAAAAGCACAGAGTACCGTGGGGACAAGCAAGCAAGCAAGCAACCTCGTCTCAAAAAAAGAAAAAAAAAAACAAAGATATGTTCTAGAGGAAAGGCGTTGAGCGTTCTAGAGGACATACGGTGAAAATCGAGAAGGAGAAATTCCATACAAAAAAAAAAATGTGGAAATCTTCAAGGTTATCTAACCCGAAGAAATCGCCACTTAAATACCAGATTAAAAACCACATTTCCCGTATCTCATTCCCACGCCTGGTGGTGGTGGTGGCTGTCTGGCCGACCCTTTTGGAATGAGCCAATTACGGATTTATTTCATTTCCTGATTGTGCGTGGGAGAGATCCCAGTGTGCCACATTGGTCCCCCACTCCCTCCACCCCCGTGTAGGAGGACGGTGAGAGGGTGGGGTGGGGGATGAGGGAGGAAATGATGGGCCAAGGCAAAAGGTGGCCTTCCTGAAGGCGCGAACTAAGTACCGACGATGTTTCTGGAAGTTAAATGCAGGGGTCCATGGGGTTTTATAAAGATGGGTTAGGTGGGGGGAGGGGGAAGGGGAGTCGTAGGGACATTGTTCTCCAGGGCAGCAGCATCTCTTTGGCCTTAGGGGGATGTTGCTATTCTCTTTTTCTGTCTCTTTTTAATATTAAAAAAATTTACTTTTTCAACGATGGTCGACTTTGGAAACAGGTAGTAGCTCCTAAAGAAATTAGAGAGGAAAGAGAGAGAGTGGAGACGAGAGAGAGAGAGAGAGAGAGGAAACTTATTAAAACACACACACACATATATATATAAATATATATATATATATATTATATATATATATATATATATATCTATATATATATATTATATGAACCCATAATTCAATAATTTAAGTATGAAGATGGTAGTGACTCATATACCATAACTGTGTATATATATACACACTACTTTCCATAATAGGATGTTTAGCACATATATACAATTAAACAGAAGGATCAGTAACATGTACCCAACAAACATCTCCACTACACAGCTTTATAATTTTTTTCTTTGATTCACATTCCGCATTCACACACGACTTCCATAAAGGAGAGTTGGATCAACAATCCCTTTAGACAATACCTTTACACAACACACTGCCCCTTTACTTTGCTTCGCTTATTTTGAGAGTTTTCTCTTTTCTCATTTTAATACCACCTGTAAAATCAATTATCAAAAAACATTATTAATCAACTTCAACCATTTTCGTTTAACCAGCCATATTTACATCCACGTTACCGGTAGTTTTTTCACTTCTGTCTGGAGTTTTTTTTTTTTTTCTTTTGGCTATCCTTAATCAGTCCTGCATTAATAATAAACAACAGCCAACCCACATTCGGTCACTGTTCATTGTCGTATTTAACAACTTTGCAGCTATATCTGATTCCCACCTCCCCCCCCCTCTCTCTCTCTCTCTCAACTTGTAATGGTAATGGCTCTCAACAAAAGTAGACAGTAACCTATTTACGTTAAACGAAAACCAGAGAAGAAATAATGGAAACACATCCAATTGCGGGAATTTCTTTACATACAAGATATGTGACACATGGAACAAACTGCCACCAGAAGTTGTAAACAGCAACAGTGTGGAAGAATTGAAAAAAAAGCTAGACAAAATCATTAGGACACTGTGAATGCACAGTAAAACCTGCTCCTAGAGATAAGTGAGCACACCGTGTCTCCTCTTAGGAAGGACTATTGAGTCTTTGAGACATCCTAACCCTTGTAACTCCTTGTAACCTACTCTGCCATTCATGTCCAACACCTTGCAATTGCCCTGAATAAACATTCATTTAGCTCCTCCACATATAGCCTCTATAACGACTCTATCATTTCCTCTCTCTCTCTCTCTCTCTCTCTCTCTCTCTCTCTCTCTCTCCCTCTCTCTCGTTAAAAAAATACTTTAAAAGAACACATCTCTCTCATTCCGCTGTTTAGCATTTCGACCTCCAAGAAAGGTGAAGGCCGGTATTGGCATCTAGGAGTGATTTGAGTTCACTGGGGAAGGGGGGGGGGGGGGGGGTGGGGGGGGGGGTTATAGGGGACGCCGAGGTTTCCCAGAGTGGGTGTATTGAGTGAGTAAAATCGTCCGATGTGGATTTGGCGGAACTGAGTATTGTTTCTCATTTTTTTTAAACACCCAAATGAAGACGAACACCCCACAAGGCCAGCAGGCTCTTAGTAATTCCCGTGGAAGTGAAACTCCTCTTTGCAGTTACGCTGTGAGGAAGAGTCGTCCAGAAAGACTTGCTCTAAAAGGTGATTATATTTATTTTCAATAAAAAAAAAATGCCTGAGTTGATTTTTACGACTTTTGTTATGACATATCATCCAAAGCATTTTCCTTAATTCCCTCGCACTGGCTGTCATTATCAATAACATTTATCATTAATAACAAATAATATTTCTTGTTAATAACAATAATGATAAAAATGATAATGAAATAGATTATTATATTCATGATCACAATTAGACATTTTCACTGCCTGACTTATATAATTCTTTCTGCAAAAATAAGTTCATCGCTACTTCTAAAAGCATCTAGCAGTCATTATAATATTACTATAATGATTACTATCATTAATATCACTACTATCATTACTCCCCCATCTTCGTATCGGCACTGCTTATTTGTACACAGCGATGAACTGAAATTACCACAAGTGAAAATCACAACCGAGCGCCAAACAACACCACCGAGAAGTTGCCATTGACCGCCAGAGAGCATCGCCAATAACCTTTGTCAAGGCTGGCAGAAGGCATCTTAGCCCTAATGGAGATGAGACATTGGCGATAATATCGGGCAACACATCCAAGGTTTTCTACTCCAGTTGTTTTCGTTTTACGATCGCCCACCAGGAAGGGGAACCCGTCTTTTATACGCCCTCCGCCGCATCGTCGTTTCTTTATTTATTTAATTATTATTATTTGTGAGGCCGTGAATGAAACGTGTTTTTTTTTTCACTGAAGGAGAACGAGACTGGCCGATAGCTGAAACATGTTTCGCAATTAAAAACGAGTTTCTTTTTTTATTTTTTTTTATTAAATAAGTATTTAATATAAGAGCAATGTATGTATGTATATTACTATATATATATAAATATATATATATATATATATATATATATATATCTATATATATATATATATATATATATATATAGATATTATAATATATATATATATATATATATCTTATATATCTATATATATACATATACATATATATATATATATATATTATATATATATATATATATATATATATATATATAAATATATATATGCATACGCCCGGAGAAGGGTGAAGAAGAAATGACTTGAACCGAGCCCTTTCATGTATTTCTACACCTCATCGGGGTTCAGGTACAAGCGCCAAGAAAAAAAATACAGAGTCACAAGAAGACTTCGTGCCAAGACAAATGATGCTAAAAAACAAACAACGCTAATAACTACCAGACAGTCCTAATGCTTAATAGCCTACTTGCTTTAGAATACCCTTCGTTAAAATTTCATCAACTTTGTACAAACCTAGGCTGATGTTCAATAAATTATCAGTCTTGTTTAATTATACATGATTCTATTAAATTTCTTTTCACTAAATCTTTGCAAAACATAATTTCCTTGGAGTCTGTCCAGTTAATACTATGATCACTATTATTCATGTGTACAAATAATGCATTTGACATATCCAGTTCTTACATTATATTTGTGCTGTTTTAATCGAACTGCCAATGTCTTTCCACTCTGTCCCGTAGGTTTATTACAATTTTTACACGGAATCTTATAAATACAACCTGTTCAGAAATTCACCTGGAAATGGAATAGGTTGTATTTATAAGATTCCGTGCAAAAATTGTAATAAAACCTACGTAGGGCAAAGTGGAAAGACATTGGCAGTTCGATTAAAACAGCACAAATATAATGTAAGAACTGGTAATATGTCAAATACATTATATGTCTGTATGGTATGGTATGTCTGTATTTATGTATGTATGTATGGACAGGATCAGGGGAGGATTGGGGGCCAAAAAGGAAATACAATATGTATGTTATGTATATTATAATTAATAATAATGATATATATTAATAGTATATTATAATATATATATATATTATGTTTATTATATGTTAGTATGTGTGTGTGTGTGTGTGTGTGTGTGTGTGTACATATCCAGTAACAAAATGGTTATAAATTTGACCTTCCCTGCGAGAATCCCTGACCATGGGGTGGGGGTAACATTATATCTCAGCTTCCCGAAATATCCCATAGGTCTCAACTGACCAAAGGCAGTGAGTGAGTGACTCACTTATCAGGACGTTGGTTGGCTTCCGAATTACTTATAAGCCTTGAGTCCGTTTTCTAAATAGAGGCAACCTTAGGGAAATAATTATAGCTCTGTATAACCAAGGTTCAACTTTAGTTCGGTTTTATGATAGGAGCCAAGTATCTATTACCCTATACTAAGCCGCAAATAAAGTTCAGCGCTAAATTCGTTATATCTTGGGAATATTTGAATTCCATATTTGTGATTTAGTGTTTGCGAATACAAAAAGTCACGCGTGAATTTTTGGTATATTGGCAAATCATAATTGAATTCAAATATACGAGTATAATGCAGATTATAACTTCCTTCTGAGCCTTTTGAACGCTTTTTAATCTTTGCAGGAGAGAGAGAGAGAGAGAGAGAGAGAGAGAGAGAGAGAGAGAGAGATGAATTTCATGAATGGTATCAAACTGGTTAGGGTGGGATGTAATCATAAGACGATAATATATATTTTGATGGAGAATCTATCGCCCACATCTTTTATTCTCTCTCTCTCTCTCTCTCCTCTCTCTCTCTCTCTCTCTTTACGTGACCACCTGCGACCCACTAGTGTCAACTTGGAGGTCCATCATTGCCAGATTAAATCGACAGCAGCGTAACAATGAGAGAGAGAGAGAGAGAGAGAGAGAGAGAGAGAGAAATTCCCATCCGAACAAGAGACTCCAAAGAATTAGAGATAAGAAGGAAGGAATAAACTACACATATAACATAAATAAATAAAGCCAAGGATATAGAAGAGAGAGAGAGAAAGGAAATATATATTTCACATCACGTAATAAAAAAAACTACACGCGTATCCTATTCCTCTGACTGAAGCATAACATGAAAGCATAATGGCGTTTGGAGATGATAATTGAATAGTTTATGAATGAGGAGGACTGCCTTGGCAAGAGACCTTCCGTTTTTGGGATTACGAAATGACTCGCATTTTGGTGAGGCGTTTGTAGCTCGTGTCTGTTTTCGCTTACTCGGGGGGTAAGCCTACAAGCTACTTTGTTGTACTTTGTTGTTACTGTTCGCCTTCTTCTTCTTGATCTTGTTAGGGGGTAGGAGAGCCCAATGGAAAAGCTTAAAAAGGTCTGAAAAAGGTGTTTCGCGTTGAGTTAAAGATACAGGAATTTTCGGATAGGATGTTTACGATTTATTTATTAGAACGAAAATGTAAAAAATAAATAATGTGCATGTTAAACAGCACAGAACAATTATTTCTAGTAAAATACAGCATATTTATTATAATTTTCGTTGGCGAAACGAGACACTATTTGACCGTAGATTTTAATATATTTTAATTAACATTAAGTTAAGAATATAAGGTTTACAGCTTATGCATGAGGGAAAATCTTGCACGCGTCCCGAGTAAGATGGAGATCAGATCACGCCTTGTTTTCTCTTTCATCTTAATCTTTTCCTCTTTCCCTCCCCACCCCACCCCCATTCCTCCATCCTAGTTGTGACCATCAATAGTCCGCTAACTATCAGGTACATATTACAAAGCTTAAGTCTACTGAAGCATTCTAAAACTATAACAAATGGTAGGACTTTATTACTGCCAAGGATACTAGTGAGAATAGGATCTTTTTCCTATGGCACTGAAGTTAAGTATACTATCTCAGTTTTACCAGACCACTGAGCTGATTAACAGCTCTCCTAGGGCTGCTGGCCCGAAGGGCTAGGTATTTTTACATGACTATACTCGGTTTTTTTCCATCTGTCCATCCGCCTGTGGTGTTTCCGTATGGTAACGCTGCGTCCCGGGCTTTAGATAGTTACATTCAGCTTACATTCAACAATAATAATAATATCCTATTTCGAATATCAACGGTGTAATTCGCATACAGTAAATTATTAAAACACTTTTAAGTTGCAAATGTACACCCAGATATCCTTTTATTTACCTAAAACTTACACATAGCATAACTATCTAAAGCCCGGGACGCAGTGTTACCATAAGCAATCACCACAGGCGGGTGGACAAATTAATAAAAAACAGTATAGGAACCAATTGGTGACCTAGCAACGGGACCTACAGCTTATTGTGGGATCCGAACCATATCATATCGTTAAATGAATTTCTAACCACCAGATATAAATTCCCCTGATTCCGCGTTGGCAGAGCGGGGAATCGAACTCGCGACTACTGAATCGGTAGGCGAGCACGTAACCCACTCGTCTAACGAGGAACTATATATTATTAGAGAGGAAGACCACACTGTTGACGCAATTAGCAATAAGCATGTAAATAATTGCACAAAGAAACAAAAAACAAAACTGCTTCTGAAAAACAAGCTATAA
>NC_061110.1:9711015-9713515 GCF_015104395.2 Macrobrachium nipponense | reverse complement strand
CCTAAAGACAAATTGGTCCAGAAAGCGTTCGGGAACCAGTTCGAATCCCCCTTTTAAGATGGAAAAAGGGACTCGAAGAACAACTTTCCCGAAAGCTCTCTGTACAGATTGATATTTAATTATATGTATACATATGCATAACTGCTGATTTGTTTCTCCATTTCAAGATTCATGCTACTATTAGGAGTAATTTTAGTTTTCTGAAAAGAAAACTATCGCGCCGACTTTGTCTTTTCGTCCGCACTTTTTTCTGTCCGCCCTCAAATCTTAAAAACTATCGAGTCTCCAGGGCTGCAAATTGGTATGTTGATCATCCACCTTCCATTCATCAAACATACCAAATTGCAGCCCTCTAACCTCAGTAGTTTTGATTCTATTTAAGGTTAAAGTTATCCATAATCGTACTTCTGGCAATGATATACGGATAGACCACCACCGGTCGATCGTTAGAGTTCCATGGGCCGCGGCTCATACAGCATTAAACCGAGCCCACCGACAGATAGATCTGTTTTCGTTGGCCTTGATTATACGCTGTAGCGGCTGTACAGAAAACTCGACTGCGCCGAGGTAGAACATTTGAAAAACCCAATCCATGACCTCTCCTGAGCCTTTGGTTCCGCCCACCGCCCAGCATCCCCCCCCCTTCCCCACACCCCCACAAAAAGAAAAATATTCCCTGATAAGCCCCTACACTGGAGGTACCAGAGATTAAAACTGATTTGGTCATGACTTAATGTTATTCGCCTGACACCTCAATGTCACATTAATTAAGTTCTTTTTATTATACAGATGTATATATATATATATTATATATATATATATATATATATATATATATATATGTATGTATATATATATAATATTTATGGAACTGAAAAGTGTATACACTTACATTATCACTGTTATCAATCTAAACCTACTATATGCTATTATGACAGTACCTGCGATGTATATACTATTACTGCCCGATACTTACATGCTATGCTTAAGCCAATGTTATTTTTAACACGGACATGACGTCACAACATCCTCATTACGCCACGGTATGGTATGAAAATGGCATCCTCGGTTCCCCCCCCTCCCCCAACACCTCATTACCACGTCTGGAGTCTAGGGTTCGTCTTCCACGTCATGTGGGAGTTAACATAAAAAACTCTCTCTCTCTCTCTCCCTTCCCTCCTATCAGCTGCCTCTTTCCCTGAGATACTAACTTTTCTCTCTCTCTCTCTCTCTCTCTCCCGGCTTCATCTCGTTGTCTTCTCCTCCCATTTATGTCCTCCCTCACACCACAATCTCCTTTCTCCTTGATACCTAATGTCTCTCTTTCTTCCACTCTCACTGCCAGGTTATCTTTCTTCTATTCGATGTTCTCTGGCTTTTCTCTATTTTCTTCTTTTACCACTGCATCTATTTCCCCTTCCATCAAACTTGTTGCATTCATTCACTTCTCATTGATATGAGAATATTGCTTACATTGTTCCAATATTCCTTTCTCCAACTTTAATTTCAGTTTTTAATTTCTTTCCACACTTTTTATTATCTTTCCTCCCTTTCATGACTCCTTCCATTCGTAGTCTTTCTCACACAAACTCTCACTCTCTCTATCTCTGTCTCTGGATGTCTGTCTCTCATTCACCTCTCATTAATATGAGAATATTGCTTACATTGTTCCAATATTTCTTTCTCCAACTTTAATTTCAGTTACCATATTTCTTATTTGTATCTTTCCCCCTTTTATGACTCCTTCCATTCGTGGTCTTTCTCACACAACACACAAACACAAACTCTCACTCTCTCTATCTCTGTCTCTGTCTGTCTGTCTGTCTGTCTCTCCCTCCTTTGTGTTCAAGGGGCATCTTTAATTTAATTTCACTTTTCATACTTTTTTTTTTATCTTTCCTCCCTTTGATGACTCCTTCCATTCGTAGTCTTTCTCACACTACACACAAACACAAACTCTCTCTCTCTCTCTCTCCTTTGTGATCAAGGGGCATCTTTCTCTCTCTCGGACGACGTCCTTGTACCTAACTGTGCATTCAAAACTGGCCCCCAGTTGCTAGTTAGGCGCTGCCTTTCCTCCAGCCGGGCGTCGCGTCGCGTTGCCAGCTAGCCACTTTTCGACGACAAATATGGTTTATCTTGATGCCGAATGTATGCATGAATGCTCCAACAGCACTCGAATACGAGAGGCGAGATTGCGTCAGCTCCTTTCGTCGGACCTTATTATGGAACTGATTTAATCGCAGTAGTTTCGGATGAATTATTGTAAGACTTTCGTGCGATGTAAACATTTGGCAATAATGGAGGAGACTCTTTCTTAGACATATACTATAAATAAATAAATAAATAAATAAATAAATAAATAAATAAATAAATATATATATATATATTATATATATATATTATATATATATTACACGTAAATAACCACATGAAAGTGTATTGCGTACACTTCTTTGTACCCGAAGCAGTGTACGCAATGCACGAAAGCGCTTGGTAA
>NC_061110.1:9696015-9708515 GCF_015104395.2 Macrobrachium nipponense | reverse complement strand
CGAAATTTGTACAGGTTTATCTTTAAATATATGTACTTACCCACATAACTGTGGATTTTGTTTTCCTCCAAAATAATAATAATAATAATAATAATAATAATGAATAATGTAATAATAATAATAATAATAATAAAGATAATAACTAATAATAACTAATAATAATAATAATAATAATAACAATAAGACCTTTTCTTGAGTTTTTTTTTTATGAAAACAACATTTGCAGACAACTAATGCCTCTATTTCACACACAAATTCTCTCAGTTCAGTATTCTTCATCAATGTGCTTGACATCTTTATCTAATGGTAACCTAAACTGACCTTAAGATCTTTCATCAATTAGTTTGACTGGTCCAGTGTGACCTCACTTAATTTAAGAGTCCATATCCTGAAATTTGGAATTTGTGAAAGCTGGGATGTTTACATTTAACTCCAGTTCCAGTTTCCAGATACTGATGTCTTGAATGTCAGGCGGAAATCTAATAAACAACCGTAACTTCAGCAACGTTCCAGATTTCCAGATTCTGAAGTCTGGAACGTTCTTCCTGTGTAGTAGGGTTTCGTCAACGTTAGCGAGCATTCACCTAAGATTCGGAGTTCCCGATGTTGAAGTCTGGAAGGTGGGTTTCGTCAACCTTAGCGTGCCTTCATCTAAGATTCAGACTTCCAGATCTTGAAGTCTGGAAGGTGGGTTTCGTCAACCTTAGCATGCCTTCACCTAAGATTCGGAGTTCCAGATCTTGAAGTCTGGAAGGTGGGTTTCGTCAACCTTAGCATACCTTCACCTAAGATTCGGAGGAGGGCTTCGTCAACCTAGCGTGCCTTCATCTAAGATTCGGACTTCCAGATCTTGAAGTCTGGAAGGAGGGTTTCGTAAACCTTAGGTGCCTTCACCTAAGATTCGTAGTTCCAGATATTGAAGTCTGGAAGGTGGGTTTTGTCAATCTTAGCGTGCCTTCATCTAAGATTCAGAGTTCCAGAACTTGAAGTCAAGAACCACTTGTTTCATCTAAGATTCGGACTTCCAGATCTTGAAGTCTGGAAGGAGGGTTTCGTAAACCTTAGGTGCCTTCACCTAAGATTCGCAGTTCCAGATCTTGAAGTCTGGAAGGTGGGTTTTGTCAATCTTAGCGTGCCTTCATCTAAGATTCGGAGTTCCAGAACTTGAAGTCTAGAACCACTTGTTTCATCAACAAGTTTGTCCTCAGCTCTTTCAGCTTTTTAGTTTTTGCAGTCTGAAACATTCACGGATATTTCATTATCAAGAGTGATTTCAGCCAAGTTCCAGTCTATTGTTTTTCATGAAGGCTGGAACTTCCATCGGCAGTTTGACCGAAGTACTCAATTATATATTACTGATTCAGCTAAAGTAATTAATCAGCCCAGATCCTGAAAGCTGGAACTTTCATTAAAACTTCAGCAAAAACTTCCGGATTTAAAATCCTGGAAAAAAGATTCAGACTTCAGATCCCAAAAGCCTGGACCGTTCAGCAGTATGAGGGTCCAGGAAATGGGCGTATCCCTCTTATCTCTACTTTCCGCCCAAGCTGTTACTTCAAAAGACCGGCTATTATGAATCCGGAATACAGCACTGCACTTTTGTAATCCTAGCGCCTTATGGAGCTTAATAACCCTCTTGTTTACTGGATGCCTGGATAATCAACATCTATTCAACCCTCGGCTGCTAATGACCCCGACCCGTGACGTGGATGATGTATGACAGGCGTTAGCTCCTTTCGCATCCATTACTTTACGGTACATTCACTCCACGGTATTCTTCCGTTGTTTCCGAAGAGAGAGAGAGAGAGAGAGAGAGAGAGAGAGAGAGAGAGAGAGAGAGAGAGAGAGAGAGAGTTACAAGGATTAGGATGTCTCAAAGACTTGTTAGTCCATCCTTAGAGGAGACATTGTGTGCTCACTTATCTGTAGGAGTAGGTTTTACTGTGCATTCACAGTGTCCTAATGATTTTGTCTAGCTTTCTTTTAAACTCTTCTTCCACACTGTTGCTGTTTACAACTTCTGGTGGCAGTTTATTCCACGTGTCACATACCTTGTATGTAAAGAAGTTCCCACAGTGGGATGTGTTGTATTTCTTCAGTTCTAGTTTTCATCCATTATTTCTTGTCTGGTTATCGTTTAACGTAAATAGGGTACTGTCTAATTTTCTTATGCCTTTCAGCATTTTAAATGTTTCTATTAGTTGTCCTCGCAATCGTTGTGTTTCTAAGTCATACATGTTCAGGCTCTCTAGTCGTCTTCGGTAACCTATTTGCCTGATGGATGGAATTAACTTTGTGGCTCTTGCTTGTACCCCTTCCCATCTATTTTTCTTTTCTTAGTGCTGGTGACCAAAACTGTAAGAGAGAGAGAGAGAGAGAGAGAGAGAGAGAGAGAGAGAGAGAGAGAGAGAGAGAGAGAGAGAGAGAGTTTTTAAAAGAGGAAAGGAAGGGCTGACTAAATAACGAAATGCTTCCCAAGTCCGCTGCGCTATATTTGTAAAGTAAAGGGCTTATCAATTCGATATCCCCCCCCCCCCCCCCCCCCTCCTTCGCGGCTTGGCTAGATTAAGAGCCAGTTGGCGGAATGTTGCGGACGAGTTCCATAAATAGCGTGAAGTTGAGGGAAAGGCAGGAATTGCAGAATGTAGAACAGAAAGTGGTTATAATAGGCCTTTTATGATATAGCAAAACTCCTCTGATTATTCTTAACCTAGAAGAAGAAACTAATCAATCTCTTGATTTTCTTTTCTAAGCAAGAAAGGATTTCTTTAATATCATCCAATCTTAACTGTGCTATTATTTATTTGGAGAAAAGTCTTTCCAAACTGAACAAGCAAATCAAGAAATGCTCTCGCCCAAAGCGGTTTGTTTACTTGACCCGGAGAGAACCGTTTTCTTTGGCTCTTCCAGTCCACTGACGTTGACGAAGAAGGGAGATGTGTTCGTCACGGTGTCCCTCACGGTACTAAAACGAATAATGGGTGAGTGGGTGGGCGATGATGCAACGCGTGTTGATTCAAGGATTTTGTGGTGTGTCTCAGAGAAATTAGCTTGTTGGTGTCTTAAGGATCTAGTGATGTTTCTAAAAATAATTATATTGTTGGTGTCTCAAGGACGTTTGGCGATATTCTTGTGAATGAAGGAAAAATATGGTAAAAATACATTTATGGATCAAGAGATAACATTAAGCACACACAGTATACATATATATATATATATATATATATATATATATATATATATATATATATATATATATATATATATGTATGTATGTATGTATGTATATATAATATACATATATATATATACACTGAATATACACAACAAATATATAGATATATTTGTAACATACATGTTATGTACTTATAAATACATACATACACACATATATATATCTATATATATATATATATATATATATATATATATATATATATATATATATATACTCACAATAAATTACCGGTTAAAACCGACAGTGTCCAGTCCATTAATTGCAAAATAAATCGTGCTCCCGGACGGATGTCTTCACCGCTTGGAATAAACAAAGAAATTGAGCAAGATAATAAAGAAATGTGTCCTAGTTGACATGGAGCGTTTGCTTGGACACGCCCCAAGATAAACAAAGGAGAGAGAGAGAGAGAGAGAGGATCGATAGAGAGATAGAGAGAGAGAGAGAGAGAGAGAGAGAGAGAGAGAGAGCAATGAATTAGGGAAAAGATGAGGGAGGTGAAACAGACAGATAACAGAGAAATGAAAATGAGAGGAGAGAGAGAGAGAGAGAGAGAGAGAGAGAGAGAGAGAGCATTATAGGAGCAATGAATTAGGGAAAAGATGAGGGAGGGTGAAAAACAGTAACACAGATACAGAGGACAATGAGGGAAAAAGTATGAGAGAGATAAGAGAGAGAGAAATGGATGGATAGATAGATAGATAGATAGATAGATAAATAGATAAACAGAAAGAAGAAAAATAAAAGTGAAACACACACACTCTCACACAGCTGACTTAAGTTATAAATGAACCAAGCATAAAAAAAAATGGTTGCAAAATGCTTAAGCGAACAACAGCTGTTGCCGTCTTAATGGTCATGGAAAAAAAATAGTTACAGATGAAGGGACATAGACACCCACCCCCCCAACAATCCTACCTTCCCCCAGCTCTCCTCCCTTCCCACACACACACACACACACACACACACACACACACAAAACCCGGCCTACATTTTCACCTTCCCTTTTCCCAAGTGGGAGACTTCAACGCGAAATTCGGAATGGAATGATCACATCTTGGACGGGCGTCTTGACCGAATACCTTTATAAAATTCAGGTTTATGAGTCTTTGTTACTTTGGTCATATATTATTTAGACTTGAGTTAGGACGAGAAGCAATAAGATGTATGGGGGTATTATAACTCGATGATTTATCAGGGAAAGAATTATATTTGAATGTATTTAGCAACCCGTGATGATTGTGGAATGAGTTATCTTTGAATTTATTTAACAACAGGTGATGATTGTGGAAAGAATTATATTTAAATACATTTAGCAACCGATGATGCCTGTGGAAAGAATTATATTTGAAAGTATTTAACAATTGGTGATGATTATGGAAATAATTATATTTTAATGTATTTACCAATTGGCGAAGAATTATGGCTAAGTAGTAGAGGACAGATAAGATTATTAGTCATCTTCTGACTTATCAGGGAAAATGAACGCAAATAAAATTGTCATTTATTATTTTCAAAGCCTGTGAATGAATAAGGACAAGGTATTAATAAGTCTGTAAGGTTACAATTCATCTTTTGATTTCGCAGTCAAGGAATATCCCAAATTATTTTGAAAAATTACATCTACTGACGAATTCAAATTGCAACAAGGATATTGAAGATATGATCAATAAATCCTTCTTATTGTTCAATAGTTACTCAGGTGAAGAGAAAGTTTTACAGAATTATATAAGTAACTGGAAACTTACAAAGATAAAGAGTTATAGTCAATACAGGGACATTTAATCTTCTGACATTATTTTTAAAATGATTTATTTACATATTTGTATGAAGGCATTAGTTGGAAAATCGTTGTCGTTTTTGTTGGGCGGGGTGGGTGGGTGGGGGGGGGGGGTTAGGAAAGCCCTACGGAAAAGGCTCAAAAGTTCTGAAAAAGGTGATTCGCGTCGAGTTAAAGATAAAGGAATTTTAGGATAGGATATTTACGATTTATTTATTAGAATGAAAATATGAAAAATAAATAATGTATCAAAATAAAAACGTAAAAAATAAGTAATGTGTTAAGATGAAAATGTAAAAAAATAAATAATGTATTAAAATGAAAACGTAAAAAATAAGTAATGTATGAAAATGAAAATGTAAAAAATAAATAATGTGAATGTTAAACAGTACAGAACAATTCTTTCTGATAAAATATAGCGCATCTATTTTAATTTTTCGACATACCTGAAAAATCTTCTGGGGAGTGAAAAAAAAAAAATGTTCTGATAAAAGTAAAAATTCTCAGAACACACACGAAATGTCCCCAGTCATTCTGCGTCATGGACTCTTCACTAAATTAGGTCCACTGAGAGAGAGAGAGAGAGAGAGAGAGAGAGAGAGAGAGAGAGAGAGAGAGAGAGAGAGAGAGAGAGAGAAGACTTATTTCCTTTTTTTTTCTTTAACCGTCCAGCCCTCCCATGGCGAATGGATTATTGTTACTCAATTTTTATGTATTCTCATTCTTTATTTCATTTTTATTTCGGCTTGATTATTCCAAATTCGTCTCCGAAGATTTATTTTCCTATTTTTTTATCTCTCACTTTATTTTTTAACTCAGCTGTTCAACCTTGCTTTCCATAGCGAATGGAGTAATGTTACTCGATTTCTATTTATTCTCCCTCCTTTATTTCATTTCTATTTCGGTCTGTATATTCCCAACTCTTCTTTTAAAAGCTGACAGATGGCGTCGGCGTTCTGTATCTCAGGGAGGCTGAGCTGCCATCTTAAATTGCACCTGCAATTTCATCTTCATTTTTCTTCTTCAATTCTCAGCGGACTTTATTTATTTATTTATTTTTTTGGTCACGTCTACATTTGTTCCTTTGATGACTGATTGATTGATCTGCTTTTTTATCTTTTTTTTATCTATTCGTATATGGTCACTCGGCAAAATGTGATCTTTTTTCCCCTCTTGATCATTGTGAATAATAATAATAATAATAATAATAACTAATAATAATAATTAATAATAATAATAATAATAATAATAATAATAATAATAATAATAATAATAATAATAACAACAACAATAATAATAATAATAATAATAATAGACGAGTCTCGAAATCTGTACAAAATTTTTGATATAGCTGGAAAGAAAGATTCTCTGGATTTCGTTCATAATAATAATAATAATAATAATAATAATAATAATAATAATAATAATAATAATAATAATAATAATAATAATAATAATAATAATAATAATAATAATAAATTAAAATGAATGAATAAACTAAGCCTTTAATATTATTCAGTCGTGCATTATCAAATTATCCAGATTCTCCGTGACCTCATATTCTGACCAAACCATCTTGACAGAGTGACTTGCATTCTTCTTGACACCCCCTTCTTTCCACCCTCCAACACCTGCGCCCCCTTAAAAAAAATTACGTTGACATGTGCCCTGAAAGCTTCAACAATGCATTTCCAGGTTATGATCAATTTTATCATTTTCATGTTGCTCTCTCTCTCTCTCTTCTCTCTCTCTCTCTCTCTCTCTCTCTCTTGCACGATAAGACTTCTCCATGTTTTCAGCAAGGACTTTTCATGCCTTTCTTCGACCTGGTTACGATCAACCACAATCGACTAGGTGCCAGATCCACGATTCACTCTAAAGGCAAACGGAGGCACTACCGGATTTGAAAGGAAAATGCCCAAATTTCTGGTGGGTCATAGGCTTCTTAACCAAATAAAACAGCGAATACTCATAAAACAGAAGAAGCCAAGAGACAAATGCGATACAAAATAAAAGAAAGGACAAGAGAATATAGCAGCGGAAAGTGATTACATATCAACAAAAACAAATCCTAATTGATGCTGCGTCGTTTCAAGAGGTTCTGTCTCATCTCTCCAAGACTTTGCTTGAAATATCTTTAAAAGATAGAAGCGAAGGTTGTGGGTGCCCGTGTTGATGTGTAGAGAGAGAGAGAGAGAGAGAGAGAGAGAGAGAGAGAGAGAGAGAGTTTACCTGCCCGTCCCATCGGTCTGATAAATGAATAGTCTTCTGCTGCAACATTATATACTTGCTTAATTAGGAACTCCACTGAATGTCTCAGAATGTCTTAACAACAGACAAATAAGTGTTCGTCTACTGGTAAACATCCTAAAGACAAATACACACACACACACACATACTATCAAGGGAGCACATAAGTGCCTCCTTAAAAGCTTTCCTCTGTAATTTACTGTGAACGTTCCAAACAAGAAATGCGTGTCATACGAGCTCCTCAAGGCCGTTTTGCAGCTGTCCCGTATGACGACGCCAAGGCCAATACAAAGGATGACGCATTCGTACAAGACGAATTATTACCGACATTCTCGAGGTGATGAGGCATTCCAGAATCTTACTAGGATAAAGATGATTGTTTTAGGACGAGATGAAATAAATCTAAACCACAGGAGTGAGCTGAATCAAGGAATGATCCTACGCTCCGCCACGCGGGACGAAAGGCGTTCGTGTTCTATGGTTAGGGGTCAAAGAAAGGTCAACTCTGAGTGACCTCTTCACCTCTCCAACAAGGGCTCTAAGGCTGAAGGCTGGCCTTGTCCCGCGTGGTAGAACCGTCATTGTTCGACCTATACGGCAGCCACTCAGCATTCCAGTGTAATACGTCTCTCTTTTCTTCTTCATTCCATAACAACTAAGAAAGAGGCAACTGGATCATACTGACAACTGGAATTCTTACACCTCGGGGCTTTTTTTCTTTTTTTTTTTTTTTTTTTTGGGTGGTGGTGGGGGGGGGACGTCCAGACGTTATTTGTAAGTATGTATGGTGATTTTACGTTGCATGGAACCAGTGGGACCAACGGCTTTCTGTGACTTCCGAACCACGTAGATAGTGAACTTCTGTCATCAGAAATACACATTTCTAACCCCTCAGTCGAATGCCCGAGAGTCGAACGGGCGGCCACCGAGGTGGCAGGCCAAGACCATACCGATCACGCCACTGAGGCGGCCTCCAAACGTGATTCGGTTTTTCCAAGATTTTTATTTATTTATTTATTTTTGGTAGGTATTCGTCCAGTTGTATACAACCGATGATTCTGCCATTTTCTCCGACCTCATTATGACCTTTTGCACTTCACCTCTGACGCCTATGGTATGTTGCAAGATTGAAAGCGTTGTATCAGAGGTGACGTTGCTAACCCTATGCCCTTCTTCAACCTTATTGCAACCCACCAACGCCAACTAACTGTCAAGTACACGGTTCACTGCTTAAGTGAACAGGGACATTATGGATTTGTTATTAAGGAAACGGCTCCGTAAGGAGCGTAGTGCCGTCAATGGACCTCATGCGGTGCACTGAAGACATTACTTAAGGTCCTTTGCAGCGTGCCTTCCTTAGGCCCCTAGCTGCAACCACTTTCGTTCCTTTTACTGTACCTCCTTTCATATTCTCTTTCTTCTATCTTGCTTTCCACCCTCTCCCAACAATTGATTCATAATGCAACTGCTTGGAGGTTTTCCTCCTGTTACACCTTTCAAACCTTTTCACTGTCAATTTCTATTTCAGCGCTGAATGACCTCATAGGTCTCAGTGCTTGGCCTTTGGCCTAAATTCTATTCAGGAAACGGCCGAGGCTGCCAACCTCTGAAAAGGTAATATGTATCTTCCTTTTAGCTCTTTGTAGGCAATAGTGATGGATATCTTTCACCATTCTCTCACATTTCTCCTTACCATCCATCGTATCTTCTTTACCCACCAACTTCCTATGTCTTTACTTCTTCTTCTTCTTCTTCCTGTATGGGTAAGGAAGACCGTTCTCCTTATCTAAATTCCGGTGTCAGCCCTCTCCTTCCCCTTTCACTTTTGCATGCTAAGTGTGCACAAGTATTTCTTTTACTGCTTGGCTGCTGTTCTCGCGTGCGTGCAACATGTCCTGGTTCACGGGCGGAGGGAGTGTTGTGGTGCAAGGCTTAAACGCGCCTCTCTCTCTCTCTCTCTCTCTCTCCTACACACACACACACACACAGGGACTACTCCCTTGGGAGTCAAATGTGTTTCACCCTGTTTACTATTAATCCTCTGCGTTCAAATATTCCTAAGTGAATAGGTCATTTCCCATATTCCCTAGGGATTAGGGATTTCGTGAAATCCCTAATTTCCCATATTCCCTGGAACACTACACACACACACACACATACACACACACACACACATATATATATATATATATATATATATATATATATATATATATATATATATATATATATATATATATATATATATATGCCTTTACGAAGACGAGAAATAATTGAAAGATTTTAAATTAGTAGTTATTATATATATATATATATATATATATATATATATATGTGTATACTATATATATATATATATATATATATATCTATCTATATATATATCTATATATATATAGATATATATATATATATAACTATACGTATATATATAACTACTAATTTAAAATCTTTCAATTATTTCTCGCCTTCGTAAAGGCATTAAATTTCTCCTTCCCTCTATTGCTCACAGAAATTCCTCTCTCTCTCTCTCTCTCTCTCTCTCTCTCTCTCTCTCTCTCTCTCTTATAAAAAATATTTGGTCTGCAATGATAAACAACCCTCTTATGACCTATCTTACAGCAATAGGAAATGACTTGTTCCTTTCCCTTTTCCTTCTACCCGTGTGATACGTTCTCTCTCTCTCTCTCTCTCTCTCTCTCTCTCTCTCTCTCTCTCTCTCTCTCTCTCTCGCATCATCATCATCTTCTTCTTCTTCCTTTTTCCTGTCCTAGTGAAGCACTATCAACCCAAATGAGCGTCTAAAATGCCACGGTCCATCAGATGAGCGACTGTGATTAGTCCCACTTGTCCTTGGGTAGCAAGCGAAGCCCCTGAGGGCCGTTTTACGCAAGAGAAACGGTGCTTTTTGCCGCGTTACGACATGCTGAACGTACCCTCTGCCTCTAAAAATAACTGAATATTCAAAAGGAAATATAATGCTAGTCTTTACGCAAAAGCCACTTTTATGCTTTCTGTCATGATTAACTGAATATTCAGAAGCAAATAATGCTAGTGTTTAAGCAAAGGTGACATTTACGCTTTCTTGCCATGATTTACGACATAATGAACGCGACATCTGCTCTGATAATCAGAATTTGCATTCGTATAATCCTTATGTAAATTGCACGATGATGCTTGCATTCGTCCGACTTTATACCTTACTGAACGCGCCATCTGCCATATTAATACAGGATTCTAAATCAGATAACATCATTCTTATACCTAAAAGGCATGTTGATGTCTGCTTTCTGCTTTGGTTGAAGACTTGGTGAACACGCCCACTTCTGAAATAATTGAGGGTTTATAACCAGGAAAAAAAAAAGCAAGTCCTTTCGTAATACGCACAAAGATGAACGCTTGCTCAACAGGGTAGTGCCATTAGTTCCAAATAAACGCTGAGGGAAGTGCAGCGATGATAATAATAATAATAATAATAATAATAATAATAATAATAATAATAATAATAATAATAATAATAATAATGGCAGAGTTAACTGAATTCATCTTATAAAGAATTTTCTTTATTTTTCTGATAATTCGTTTTTCATAATCCACAACACTGCTATACTAAGATACATGAAATATACATATACATATATATATATATATATATATATATATATATATATATATATATATGTCATATCACATTACCGTGATTCATATACATACATCGAGCTACAAATGTCCTTTAATATCTAATTCGTTCTACCTCGGAATTAATATATTTTTTTTCATATATGCTTAACTGAAGGAGAATTTTTATTAGGCGATAAGAGAATTGTCGGCTCCCGGGCGCGAATCCGTGAAACCATACAAATCCAGGACGTCAGTGAAGCTTTTACCCACCCCACCACCGCAAGAGGCATAAGTTTATGCCGCCTCTCACCCTCAAATACCTTTCGTGCTCAGGTATTCGTTGATTTGTAGACAGCATCAACCCACCTCGACTTAAACCTCTTGCGGTGGTGGGGTGGGTAAAAGCTTCACTGATGTCCTGGATTTGTATGGTTTGACGGGTTCGCGCCCGGGAGCCGACAATTCTCTTATCGCCTAATAAAAATTCCCCTTCGTTTAAGCATATATGAAAATATATTAATTCCGAGGTAGAGCGAATTAGATATTAAAGGACATTTCTAGCTCGATGTATGTGTATGTATATGTATATATATATATATATATATATATATATATATATATATATATATTTATATATATATTATATATATATTTATTTATTTATTTTATAAATCCGGAGACTACAACGTGATTGTAGATGGTGATCTCCGCTACAAAATTGTTAATACAGTATTTTCCTATGAATAATAATAATAATAATAATAATAATAATAATAATAATAATAATAATAATAATAATAATTGACAAGAGATTCACAATATCGTGAAAACAACAATACAATTTACTATATAACTGTGAATTATTTATAATAATAATAATAATAATAATAATAATAATAATAATAATAATAATAATAATAATAATAATAATAATAATAATAATAATAATAATTGACAAGAGATTCACAATCTCGTCAAAAACAACAATGCAATTTACAATATAATTGTGGATTTTTATCATACAACAAAAACAACAACAACAACAACAATAATAATAATAATAATATAATAATGATAATAATAATGAATAATAATAATATAAAATAATTAACAAGAAATTCACAATCTCGTCAAACACAACAATACAATTTACTATATATTTGCAGATTTTTTTTATGCAACAACAACAACAATAATAATATGGGTGCTGTGGTCCAGTGGTTAAACTCTCGCCTCCACATCAAGAGTTACAAAGGACGATGTATTACACCACACTGTGTCTGAGTTTGAGATACTGTGGTGGGTCGAAAGCATGGTGGGTAGGGGGTTTGGGGTTGGGAAGGGGGGGGAAAGGGGGGGGGGGAAAGAAGGACCACGGTTTAAATTTGCTAAGTGTCAGTAGATAACACTTGTTCTGGCGTCACAATCTAATAATAATAAGATAATGTGACTAACAACTAATAATAATGATAATAATAATAATAATAATAATAATAATAATAATAATAATAATAATAATAATAATAATAATAATAATAAGAGATGACTTAAAAACTATTTCTAGATAATAATAATAATAATAATAATAATAACTAATCTAATAATAATAATAAT
>NC_061110.1:9516015-9691015 GCF_015104395.2 Macrobrachium nipponense | reverse complement strand
ATTACAACCACGGCAATTAATCGTCTCTACATATTTACATTTTTACAAAGTCTGGGCATGTTTATTTATCTGTCAACTGATGGGCGTGACTGTTATTTCCAGTCAATTTCTGGGCGTGTTCATTTTCTATACCGAAACGTGTATATTTTTACATAGTCTGGATGATTTTACTTATCTGTCAACTGATGGGCGTGACTGTTTTTTCAGTCAATTTCTGGGCGTGTTCATTTTTTATACCGAAGCTTGGCTGTGTTTATTTTTTGTCAAAGTTTGGGCTTGTTTACTTCTTGCTAATTCTGGTTGCGTTTATTTTTTGTCAACACTTGGGCGTGTTCATTTTCTACCACCGCCTAGGTGTGTTTATTTCTGTCGAGGTTCGAGCGCGTTTAATAGTCAGAAAACGTTTCTGGGCGCATTCATTCGTCGGCCATCATTCAGGCGCGTTCTCTTCTAAAATTCAAGGTTTAATGACCGTTGATAACCAGTTCCACTCGCATTTTCTGTGTTCAGAAAAAAAAAATTAAAAAAAAGAAAAAAAAGGACGCATCAAAGTTTCTTCGGCACAATCGAGTTTTCTGTACAGCGTATAATCAAAGCCACCGAAAACGGATCTATCTTCATGGGCTCGCCCCGTAAAACTTTAAAAAAGGCCCGATGGTGGCCTGGTCTATATCGTTACCAGACGTACGATCATGGCTAACTTTAACATTAAATAAAAATGAAAGCTACTAAAGCTAGAGGGCTACAATTTGGTATGTTTGATGATTGGAGGGTGGATGATCAGCCATCTAGCCTCGATAGCTTTTAAGATCTGAGGGCGGACGGACAGACAAAGCCGGCACAATAGTACTAACTGAAACATTTGGAGGGTGAGGTGGTTAAGTTCCTCACAAAAGAAAAAAATAAAAGAAAATTCAGTGCTAATTACATTTTTAAAAAATCAGGTATAACAGAGTTCTATATAATATAAAAATCTATAAATTCAAACTTTTTACATAAATTAAACAAGTAAGATTTTTAACTTTTTATATCTGGTATGTTGTCAAACTGTTTTACGGACTTTTAAAAAGTTATAAATTCCAATATTTTGAAAAATAATTACGTTACAAAACTGTTTTTGTCCGAGTTATAAATTCCAACTTCCTATATCTTTTATATCATTCATTTGTGTCTTGCATGTTGTAGAACCGTTTTATGTACTTTTCAAAGGTTATAAATTCCAATTCTTTTGAAAAATAATTAAGTTAGAAAATTGTTTTGTAAATTCCGAGTTACAAATTCCAACTTCCTATTATTTTTATAGCATTCAAGAAGATAAATCTTAACTTTTTACACATTTTTGATCTCCTATATTTTTTTATATAATTCAAAAAGATGAATCCTAACTTTTTACATATTTTTTGATCTCCTATATTTTTTTATATCATTCAAAAATAAATCCTAACTTTTTACATATTTTTTTTCTATATTTTTTATATAATTCAAAACGATAAATCCTAACTTTTGAGATATTTTTATCTATATTTTTTTTATATCATTCAAAAAGATAAATCCTAACTTTTTACATATTTTTTATCTATATTTTTTTATATCATTCAAAAAGATAAATCCTAATTTTTGACATTTTTTTATCTATATTTTTTTCTATATCATTCAAAAAGATAAATCCTAACTTTTGACATACTTTTTATCTATTTTTTTTTATATAATTCAAAATGATAAATCCTAACTTTACCTATTTTTGAACTCGTTGCAGATCGCAAGTGACGGCCACGATGCTGGAGGCTGCGATGACATTGCAGAACAGCTCATACTGAACGAGCCTGGGCGCAACTTCAAGGTAAGTTCTGCCAGATATCTGTTTGTAATAGGCCTAACCACAATTACCTACTGAGCCGGGTACAGCTACAAAGTAAGTTGATTCTCTCGAAAATGGGGCTGTCGTCTCTTGGTTGAGAGAGGAGAGAGAGAGAGAGAGAGAGAGAGAGAGAGAGAGAGAGAGAGAGTTACCTACAATCGTTTGGTTGTCAAATTATCTACTAACATACTGATTCCTGAAACCCTTCAATCGCTCACGTCTCATATTTTTTAGTAATAATCTTTCTAAAAACGAGATTGAAACAGACACCGATTGTGAAAATAAACTTCCTCTCACAGTGCAACTGCAGATCTACGACAGAAGCCTACCACTGCATATAACTAAAATGATTTTACACATCAATTAACGACAGTTTGAAAGTTTATTTACGACTCGTCCCTCCAGCTGGCGCGGAAGGACTTGGTCACGCATGCGCAGCGAGTTCCTCCTCCTCCTCCACCGGTTCCTCTCTCTAGTACTAGTAGTCATTCCATTCCGTGCTGAAAGTGAGAGGGAGGAAATGGTATGTTTTTGGGGGGAGGGAGGGGAATGGAGAGGATACGGGAGGAGTGGGAGGAATGATAATTAGTAAGGAAAAGTGAGGGTAACGTCTGGAGAAAGGGAGAGACAGAGAGAGAGTAGTAACGTTTAAAACATCGGGGCACGAGACTTGCTGGAGATATACAGACAGCAGCGAACGGTACCTAACATCAACCGAAGGGGTTTTCGATGACGTAACCCAGTCTTTTGTTTCTTTTGTTTTCCGTTCCTCGATTAACATCAGTAAAGGGCGAAAGTTAGGTATATATATCCATGACGTATCCCCAACAAAGCGTCGATAATAGGTTTCGATCTTCTTAAGATATATACCGATAGATTTCTTCGATTGTAAGAGGAATCACAACCTAGCTTGGATATAGATGACTCTGCCGTCCACGGGAAAGTATTTAATTTAAATTTCTATAATTTTAAATACGTTGACTGTATTTTACGTTATGTTCTGTGGGTGTAAATATGGTGTTTATTCATTTTCACAGGACCTAACGCGTAATAGAAAGACGTGGATGTTAAAAACCGTTTATTCATTGAGTAAATTTTGAGGAGACGTCTCGTGGGAGTGAATGAGACGACCTAGATACGCACTTACAATAGCAGAATTCTTTGTCAGTGGTCCTAAAACAGGTTTGCCTGATCAAGAACAGTTACGAAGACGTTTCGCAAGAAGAAACAATGCTCCTCTGAGAGAGAGAGAGAGAGAGAGACTCTCCAGTTCACATCACGTCATGGTAACCAAACGTTCCGACGAGCTCTGAGTACTCACGTCTGATTCATATCTCTGCCTTTCTCTCCTTGGCCCAGCTGTGACCAGCAACAATCGAATACCAACCAGGTACACAATTCCCTCCTCAGGGTAAGAAGGGCATATTGAATTTATAAGGAAAAAGGGATCGAACGCAAGACCTGCTTGAGTGAGAGAATAATATATATATATATAGATATATATATATTATATATATATATATATATATATATATATATATATATATATATATATATAGTTGATATTCAAGAAAGTTGTCAGATACCCAATACCCTTTCCAAAGATTCAGAGGAATTTATTATTTTAAAATCGATAAGGTAAAAATGCCAAACAAAACAAGGCGTGATCCGACCTCCAGCTTAATCGGGACAGTAATGAAAAACAATACTTTATTTTATAAGTTTGACTAATCTGTGAATTTGACTGATTTTCACATCTGACTGATGCAATATCTTTAATTCAAAGCAATCCAATTTTTTAAAGTTTGACAAATCTGTGAATTTAACTGATTTTCAAATTTGACTGATGCATTGTCTTTAATTTAAAACTACCGTTTTTAAAATTTGACAAATCTGTGAATTTATCTGATTTTAGAGTCTGACTGATGCTTTGTCTTCAATTTAAATAGTACTTTTTTAAAAGTTTGACAAATCTGTGAATTTAACTGATTTTCAAATTAGACTGATGCATTGTCTTTAATTGAAAACAATATAGTTTTTTTATTGGACAAATCTGTGAATTTAACTGACTTTCAAATCTGACTGATGTATTGTCTTTAATTTAAAACAATCCTATTTTTTAAATTTGACAAATCTATGAATTTAACTGATTTTCAAATTTGACTGATGCATTGTGTTTAATTTAAAACAATCCAATTTTTGAAAATTGACAAATCTGAATTTAACAGATTTTCAAACTTACTGATGCATTGTCTTTCATAAAAAAAAAAAAATTTTTATTTGACAAATTTGTGAATTTTACTGATTTTCAAATTTGACTGATGCATTGTCTTTAAAACAATCCATTTTAAAATATGACAAATCTGTGAATTTAACTGATTTTCAAATCTGACAAATGAATCAGTCTATGAATGGCTTTGATCCACTGAAATTTTGCATCAATTGTATTCGAGATTTTGCAACAGGGATGCAATCTTGTGTCTCACGCTTATCATTTCTGCTAAATTAGAGCGGTGATGTGAACAGGTCAGGTCAGGCTAGGGGTACCATGAAATCAGGTCAAGCCACGCTACCAGTGGGGTAATACGAAATCAGGTCAGGCCACGCTACCATGGGTTAATACGAAATCAGGTCAGGCCATGCTACCATGGGGTTAATACGAAATCAGGTCAGGCTACCTTATGGGAAATAACACAATTTAGATTATTATTATTATTTTTTTTCTTTTTTTTTTTTGGTCTGTCACAGTCTTCCAATTCGACTGAGTGGTATTTATAGTGTGGGGTTCCGGGTTGCATCCTGCCTCCTTAGGAGTCCATCACTTTTCTTACTATGTGCGCCGTTTCTAGGATCACACTCTTCTGCATGAGTCCTGGAGCTACTTCAGCCTCTAGTTTTTCTAGATTCCTTTTCAGGGATCTTGGGATCGTGCCTAGTGTTCCTATGATTATGGGTACAATTTCCACTGGCATATCCCATATCCTTCTTATTTCTATTTTCAGATCTTGATACTTATCCATTTTTTCTCTCTCTTTCTCTTCAACTCTGGTGTCCCATGGTATTGCGACATCAGTGAGTGATACTTTCTTCTTGACTTTGTCAATCAACGTCACGTCTGGTCTATTTGCACGTATCACCCTATCTGTTCTGATACCATAGTCCCAGAGGATCTTTGCCTGATCGTTTTCTATCACGCCTTATTATTATTATTATTATTATTATTATTATTATTATTATTATTATTATTATTATTCAGACGATGACCTCGTTTAACCAAAAGGTGACCTGAAATGGGAAACGGATTATGTCAAAAAAATCAATCAATCAATTAACGGGTCACAAAACGCAAGATTACGCAAACCAATCAATCAACCAGTGGGTCACAACAACGAGGAGAGAGAGAGAGAGAGAGAGAGAGAGGAGAACAAGGCAAAGGATTCCTCTTTCACACCCCCCCAATCCCCCCGCCCCCCTTTTCGTGCAAAACTACTTTGTGAAACGAGGACACCAAGAGCTGTCGGCCATAAGGCTCAAGAAGAGGGTTTCCTAATTCGAGAACACGTTTCCACTTAACGAGGGATGCTGGTGATGATGCACGCAGTTTACCTTGGGGATGCGCGGGGTGGGAGGGGGGAGGGGAGGGGAGGGGAGGGGTTAAGGGAGGAGAGGAGAGAGAGGGAGTATACACACATTTCCATTAAACCTTATTCATCTTCAGCTTTGGATTCACATGTAAGGCTAATCAAGATATCTATCTATCACCTGATTCGTATGCTAATCTCTCTATTATATTCATATATATTGATATAATTAATAAATATATATATATATATATATTAAATAATATAATATAATAAAAGGAACCCATAAAAACGCCCAAAATATAGAAAGTATATAAGTGCTACTATATTTCAGACACTGCTCTCTCTCTCTCTCTCTCTCTCTTTCAGGTAGGTAATGAATGAGAAAAGCTACAGAAAAGGCGGTAATTTATACCATGAGATCCATCCACAGGTAGCACGTTTTTATTAAGTAACCCCCACTGATTAATTAATTCTTCTTTAATCTTCTTAAGCGTTGGGTTGAAGGAAGATTTGTCACTGATATCTGAATCCCAAATATTTTTACCAGTCATGTATATACGTGTGTGTGTGTGTGTGTATATATATATATATATATATATATATATATATATATATATATATATATATATATATATATATATATATATATATATATATATATATATATATACATTTTCATTTCCTCTCACTCCAAATACATTTCTTGTAACTTTCCTCCCTCGCCATCACTTTCAAACTTTCACTAGATGTAGCAGTTTCTCTCCACTATCGTCATCCTATTCCTGACTCATTTTCCATCTCATAACTTTTGCATCTTTACCTATTATCCCTCCCCAGGCTTCCCCTATCACTCCATTCGCAAAGATAGAAAAATAAAAGAAAATTATCTCGCACCACTCCATTCGTAAAGATAGAAAGAAAACGAGCATTGCCACTGAAACTTGCAACAGTCTTGGGAGTCAGCTGCAACGTGCAGTGGTTCACAACGAGGCATGAGAGCCCCCGAGAGCGCCCCAGTGGCGTGATCGTTATGGTCTTGGCCTGCCACCTCGGTGGCCGCGAGTTCGATTTTCGGGCATTCCATTGAGGGGTCAGAGATGTGTATTTCTAGTGAGAGAAGTTCACTCTCGACGTGGTTCGGAAGTCACGCATAATGCCGTTGGTCCCGTTGCTGAATAACCCACTAATTCCATGCAACGTACAAACACCATACAAACAAATAAAACAAACAATGAGAGCCCCCGGAGAAAGAAAGAAAGAAAGAAAGAAAGAAGAAGAAGAAGAAGAAGAAGAAGAAGAAGAAGAAGAAGAAGAAGAAGTCAAAAACTTGTCTTTTCATCGAGCCATCGCTCAGGTGGACGTCGTGACAATTACCAGAACCATAGCGACAGGCGTAACAGGTCATCAGCTGAAACTGAAAGGGGGGGAGGAGGGGGGGACTAGATTTCTTGACGAAATAATGCACAGGTCACATTTTACCTTTCGTGAGTGACACCGGCGACCTCGGGTGACCTTCAAGGAATTTTCGAGGAGGGAAAGCGAAGAAGAATTTTTTTTCTTGTTTTTTTTTGGGGATTAAATTATCCACGATCACTCGTAAATTTAAGGAGGTGCTCTGACGCTCCCTGGGAAGGCAGGGCGAAGAACAATGCTGTTTCTTTTGCATCAGTGGCTAAATTGAATCACGACCGGAAACGTTGTAGTAGTGCTGTTCTGTAAGTGTCGAGAAGTTCCTTCGTGTCATCGAAATGAAATCTCATCAGTCTGGCATTCGCGGATTACGTCTGATTCTGAAATTCACGATGTCAAGTCAAGCACCTCATTTCGACCACCCGCCGCTACAGTGAAAAGAGGGAGTTGGAGAGGTTGAACAGCGAGATAAAAGCGATCCAGAGGTTAAAACTGACGTACAAGGATCTAAAGGTTGGGAGGACACCCCCCACATTTGCATTAAGAAGCGATAGTTAGAGAGGTTGGCAAGCAAGATTGAAGGAAGGAGGTTGGAATGGTAGTACAGTAAAAGGATAAAAAGTGGGTGCAGGGTACGGGAATTCTGTAGTATAGCCTACAGTGGGGTCACTGATGGAGTAATACAATGTAAGAAGACCTCTTTTGAACTACTCAGATAATGAAGTCTGACCTACGATAAGTCAATGCAAAATCAATAAATGGCAAGTGCCTGCCCAGAACAGAGATCTCTGGTGTCACTGGGTCAGAGGTTGGTGGGTAGATTATTAAACAACCCTTATGCCAACAAGGGGGCCTTGTGTTTTCCAATTTCTTGGAAAATATGTGTATAAACATCACAGTCTTGCTGGACTGCATTCTCTCTCCTGTTTACCTTCTCACAGTCAGTCAAGGTCCGTGACTCTAAAATCTGAGAAGTTTAGAATAATTTCATTCGTGATGTTTATGAACGGGAAGATGTTTTTAATAATAATAATAATAATAATAATAATAGCAAAGAAATCCACTTTGGTGTAAACGTTAATATATATAATTTAGAAACATACAAATATATATCTCTAATGCCTATTTATGTGACACTACTGTTGATTCCTTCACATAATAATAATAATAATAATAATAATAATAATAATAATAATAATAATAATAATAATAATAATAATAATAAATCTGCAGTATTAGCATGACAAGGCGACAGAGAAATACGAATTTAAATGGCAGAATTCTTTTCAAATTTACGACGATAATGAAACGATATGTACCAAGTGCGTACAAAATACGTCAAGGGAAAAAAATGAAGCAAGAACAAGAAAGTTGAAGGTTTCATTTGTTTACATTCCCATCCTTCTTCTTCTTCTTTTCACTCCACGAACGAAGACTGCTGCATCATAGTGAAATCCAAGTGATTTCCTATGATGAAATTCCCCCTGGATGATTTGTCTCGAGCTGATGTGTACTACCCCCCCCAACAATCGAGGTCTCTCGTCATTGTGACCCATTCTTTTAGATGACCTCTTGGGTGACCCCCACAGAGAGAGAGAGAGAGAGAAAGGGGCTTCTTCGTCTTGAGCTGTCATGCCAATTATACCCGCTCTTCCGTCAAGATTCGGTCGTGGAAATTGTTCTTGCTTACTCTCATGATTTTCGGGTCTCATTAAGGCCCATTGTCCGTTTGGTATACAGGCTCCCAAGCCTCACTGTGACCCACAACCTAATTGCTTAGTCTCCTGGTGGTAGGGCCTCATTGTGATCCATTACAGGATATTCTAGGATGCTAAATTTCGTCGAGGATTCGGGTGCCTCTTGGTACTTCAATACTCAAGGCCGTTAGCTCTGTCCTCGACCATCTTACCTTAATGATTTAACCAATTTAAAATGTTAATTTCAAACTACTCCGGTTCTCAGACGTGATTATAACCTATTGCTGCTCGCATCAGACTGTTATGGGTTGTTTCAGGCTCCCCTCTCTGAGCAATTTCTCGATGCGAGCAAGAGGGAAAAGGAGATTGCACTTAAAAGAGACTTCTGGCCCACGAAAGTGCCTGTTGCTCTATAGGGAGGATTGCCTACCTGGTAGTTGGCCGCCGGCTGTGGTGGGGATTCTCACTCAGTCATTTTTTATGAAGGGCGTGGGATTAGCGACTCACTGTATATATATATATATATATATATATATATATATATATATATATATATATATATATATATAATATATATATATATATATATATATATATATATATATATATATATGTGTGTGTGTGTGTGTGTGTGTGTGTGTGTGTGTGTATGTGTTCGTAATAAAGAGACACGCGTATGGAAGGAGAATAAAAAAAAATAATCACAAATCTATTTACTTATACATCATAATAGTACCAGCAGCAGCAATATTACAATTAAATCAAATCTGACCGACCGCTCGTCAGGAACCGCTGAAACAAAAGCCGACGTCCCTATAGATAGGCCAAGATAGATAGATTATCTCCTCTTTCAACTCGGCCAAACCACACAATTTCTTGACCGAAAAATGGACGTGTCGCTCTCTCTCTCTCTCTCTCTCTCTCTCTCTCTCTCTCTCTCTCTCTCTCTCTCTCTCAGAAGGTGATTTGAACGAAGTTTACAAGGTCCTATCAGATGTCAATTTCAGATCAGTCCGAAACAACACACACTGGTTGACATGACAGGAAGCTCGAGTTTCGTATTACTCGTGTTTTGATATGTGTTGGTTGTCGGTCCCTTTTGGGGGTTGGTCAAGTAACCTTGGACGCCGAAGTTGGTGGTGGGATGTATGATGAGATAGAATATATATATATATATATATTATTATATATATATATTATATTATATATATATATGATAATATATTTTATATATATATATAATATATATATATATATAGATATTTATTATACAGATATATTTCTATCACATATCAAATACTTTCAATTTCTGAAGCTACTGTAAAGTAATTACTGGTACAGTTGAAGTCCTTACAAAAGAATAATGTAATTTTCTAAAATCTAACGAATAAATGCATTTATGATCGTCAAGCATTGCAATCTTAACAAAGACCTAATTACCAAAGCTAATTATGAAATCTGATCAAAATCTAATTAACAACTACATTTACAACAATCTACCTTGTCATCATCACAATTTCGCCTTAGAAAGGAATTACGTCGAACTTTGATGATGTTGCTATTTGTCAAGTATCTGGGGCCTTGGGTGAGCTGAGCTGAGCTGAATATATAGAATTCAGGCCAAAGGCCAAGAACTGGGACCTATGAGGTCGTTCAGCGCTGAAATGGAAATGGACAGTGAAAAGGTTTGAAAGGTGTAACAGGAGGAAAACCTCTAAGCAGTTGCACAATGAATCAAGTTTTAGGAGAGGGTGGAAAGTTGGAAGAGAGAGAATATGAAAGGAGGTACAGTAAATGAAACGAAAGGGCGCTGCGAAAAACCTTAAGTAATGCCTACAGTGCACCGCATGAGGGCACGACGAGGTAGAACACTGTTGTTGAAGATTACAGAAAGGGAAAGCGACTGGTTTGCAGTGACAGTAGGTATACCCCCATACCCTTCTCCATCCTGACTGCTACCCACCTAAGTCAGCTAACAACCAGTTACATAATTCCAACCCCCCCCCCCCCCTCCTCCTTAAACCAAAAGAGGAAAAACAAGGACATATTAGTGTAACATATATATGTATATATATAAAAATATATATTATGATAATATATATATATATATATATATATATATATATTATATATTATATATATATATATATATATATATATATTTATATATTTACTATAAGACAATAACTAACGTACAAAGATCATCCGAATAACCAATCAGCAAAAATAAATAGATAACTAAATCATTAAAAAAACAAATAAATAAATAAAGGACGAACCGCACCTGACATATAAAGCGAATCATTTCAACCACACTTTACAAACCGGATTTATTCAACAAGATGAAATCACGGAAATCCGTTAATATCAACTCCACTGTATACTGTATTCCATTCGGATTTTCGGTGGAAAGTGCACAGTCATTCTTGGTGGAATTTTGCCGAGTCACAATGAACAGCCTTCGGTCTGATTCAAATCAAATCAATTTTCTCATATTTCTAATTCGGCAAAATTATGCATCGTGTGAAAAGGTGGTCGCGTGATTATCTGGTCAATGATACGTTACCATAATTTTATCGCTTACTTAGAGGAGTAAGCCTACAAACTATACTTTGTTGTTGTTGTTCTGGTTGGTGGGTAGGAAGGGCCGATTGAAGAGCCTAAAAAGGTCTGAAAAAGGTGTTTCGCGTTGAGTTAAAGATACAGGAATCTTAGAACAGGATATTTATGATTTATTTAATAGAATGAAAATGTCAAAAATGAATACAGGAATCTTAGAATAGGATATTTATGACTTATTTATTAGAATGAAAATGTACAAAATGAATACAGGAATCTCAGGATAGGATATTTATGATTTATTTATTAGAATGAAAATGTACAAAATGAATACAGGAATCTCAGGATAGGATATTTATGATTTATTTATTAGAATGAAAATGTACAAAATGAATACAGGAATCTCAGGATAGGATATTTATGATTTATTTAATAGAATGAAAATGTGAAAAATGAATACAGGAAACTTAAGATAGGATATTTATGATTTATTTATTAGAATGGAAATGTAAAAAAAATTATGTATTATGTATACTTTAAACAGTACAGAACAATGATTTCTAATGAAATAGAGCGTATCTATTTTAATGCATACCGATGATGACATCATCGTCATCATCGGAATGCAATGGAATATAAAATTTTAGGCCAGAGGCCAATCACTTGGACCTACGAGGTCACTCGACGCTGAAAGGGAAAATGAAATGAGAGTAGGTTTCAAAGGATTAAGAGGACGTAATAATAATAATAATAATAATAATAATAATAATAAAGTAAATATTTCCGGTCAATGAGAAGCCAGATATGCATTTTGAAAAATAACAAAGCCACGTATATGGTTAGAAACAAACAGAAAAAGAGATATGTATCCCTTAGGACTGTACAAACAATAAGGAAAGCGGCACATGTGATACCATCAACTACAACAAACAGTCTATAAGCGGCAGAGGTCGCTGGAGCCACAGAATTATAGTAGATTCACATCACCCGTGCATCATCTGATGTCTAGGCCAGTCCCTTACGACGCTCCTGATTGGCTGTTGATAAGCCAATGACAGGGGTGGAAACTCTCAGTCTCTCTCGAGAGAGTTCGTGTAGGCAGGATGTAGTATGTTCCACCTCTCCTTTCAAAAGTATCCCTCAGGAGAACTCGGAACACAGATGCTGCCTATGTGAACTCTCGAGAGAGACTGAGAGTTTCCAGCCCTGTGATTGGCTTATAATCAGCCACTTAGGAGCGTCGTAAGGGACTGGCCTAGACATCGGATGTACCGGTGATGTGAATCTACTATAGTAATCATGATAAGTCGTAGCATTTTTTGGCTTTTCCAAACGTCAATGGTTTTGTAACCTCGTCCCATTGTCTGTAAGGTGAGAGTATTATTATTATTATCATTATTAAGAAGAGTATGCATAATCCGACCTCCAGCTTACTCAGGGCGCATGCTAAAACCTACGGTCAAATATATACGCTATTTTTTATGAGAAATAATAATAATAAGTTGACAGAAACCATCTCGTCCAACTTGAAGAGAGGCATGTATCCGTATGAAGCAATTGAAAACCTTTAAAAGCAAATCAGACGTAGTTACCCCGTTAACTATTCCGGAGATAACCCAACCAACTTTCAGATCAGACACGAAGTTAGAACCAGTCCACAGCCTTGGCGTGGTGTGTATATGCCGAGTATACGAGGCTGGTCAGATGGAACTCAGATAGGACAAGCAGAAAATGTCCACGGAATGGTGATTCTGAAGAGCCAATAGTCTTTGTCCGAATTCCTACATTTAGACGCACATTTATTTATTTGTTTGTTGTTTGTTATTAACCGTTTGCTGTTTTCGTTTGTTTTATACAGTAGCACTCTAATTAAATCGATGGACTTTTTTCATAATATATATAAATAAGCAATAATAATAATAATAATAATAATAATAATAATAATAATAATAATAATAATAATAATAATAATAGCGATTTTGCTCCCCATCCCCAAAACTTTTAAGCATTTCGATGACTTCATTAGCGCTACTTAATAATAATAATATAATAATAATAATAATAATAATATATAATAATAATAATAATAATAATAATTATAGCGATTTTGCTGCTCAAAACTTTTAAAAATATTATCAGAATCATTTCGATGACTTCATCAGCGCTACTGAATAATAATAATAATAATAATAATAATAATAATAATAATAATAATAATAATAATAATAATAATAATAATAATAATAATAATAATAGCGATTTTGCTGCCCAAAACTTTTAAAAATTTTATCAGAATCATTTCGATGGCTTCATCAGCGTTACTTAATAATAATAATAATAATAATAATAATAATAATAATAATAATAATAATAATAATAATAATAATAACTCACATCTGCCCAAAAAGTTTTAAAAAGAAACTTTTATATGGCCTGACCTACTCTTCTGAATAATAATAATAATAATAATAATAATAATAATAATAATAATAATAATAATAATAATAATAATAATACTGTCTCACATTACAGAGAATGGGACGAGGTTGCAAAAACCAAAAATGTACATAAACATAAAACTCTCGCCCAAACTGTTTGTTGCCTTGGAAGGAAGACGACGGGTTTATTGCTGAAATATTCCATTGCGTTGGCCTGGGCGATTTCAGCATAATTTATCATGACTTGTAAAGAATTCCATTTGCAGAAACTATTTTACTTATTTTAAGCAGTTTCATAATAATAATAATAAAATAATAATAATAATAATAATAATAATAATAATAATAATATCATTATTATTATTATTATTATTATTGCTGTAATTTTAGCTTAACACCGTTAAGGGTAACAAGCTTATTATTATTATTATTATTATTATTATTATTATTATTACCAGACTTAATTTTTTCTTTGTTGAAATAGACCTATTGCTTCTATCAGAAGTGTCCCAGTATATAATAGACTTTTATTCATTTCTACCAGATGTTTCTCGGTATATTTATACTTATTTTCTATCCGAAGTATCCTCAGTGTATAAATTGATCGGTTTTCTAACCAGCGGTTTCTCGGTATATTACGCAAATCGTTATTTCTTACCAGAAGACTATCAGTATATATTTATAAGGCTCCGTGACGGCCAGTCTAGATTAGTGTATCTTTGCTGATTTGACAAGGCTTACAAAAATTTCATTCATTCGTCAGTGTTGAGAGATACCATCTGGTTTGCAAAATCATTAACATTTTACACGGTCTCATAGCCATGCGACAAAAACTCCCCATTTCATCATATTTTCACGTAATAAAATAGCAAGGAAAAAGTACAACAATGAGAATGTGACGCAATGAATAAAAGTATATTAATTTACATGGGAACAACAATGCCCCGTTTCATCAAGCAACATCTGGCAACCGACGCGAGGAAGGATGCGCGCGCGGGAATCCATCCCGCCTCGCGAAGAAGAAAACGGTGCCACGGCAGACCAGTTTTTTGGGACGGTCCTGGTCTCATCCTTATGATACTTTTACCGAGCGTAGGGCCATTAAACCCTGTGCGGAT
This sequence comes from Macrobrachium nipponense, assembly GCF_015104395.2. Taxonomy (NCBI): domain Eukaryota; kingdom Metazoa; phylum Arthropoda; class Malacostraca; order Decapoda; family Palaemonidae; genus Macrobrachium; species Macrobrachium nipponense. Next base: position 9,676,351 of record NC_061110.1, on the reverse strand, counting down.
GGGTACGAACGGCGTTGTAACATCGCAAGCGGATGCTAAGCAAGCGTGCACAGTGAGAAGGGATGGATGTGCAAATCGCTCCTTGTTAGGAAAGGCGTCTTGACCATCCATCTCGTCAGGGAAAACGAAGAAGATGAGGGGAAGGGGAGGAGGAGAGATGGGGCAGTTGCCAAATGGCGACTGATTTTAGCCGTCTAGCAAAAACTCGTCGGATTACTACTACTTCCAATCCCGTTACTCGGGGCTGATGGTGAGTAATGGAGGTAATTCACTGGAAGTTAGAAGCACAATAGTATTGAACACTCGCGTGCAGATAATATTTGCTAATGTAATGCTTGTGGGTTTGAAAATTTACTCGCTTTATTATAAATAGTAAACACAAATTTCAATATTATTATATAGTATATATCATTAATAGAACAGTTAATTATCGAAAAATAAGAGAAAACCTTGTCAATTGAATGCAGCCCTTATTATTATTATTATAGAACAGTTAATTATCGGAAAACTTGAGAAAACTTTTATGTCAACTGAATGCAGCTATTATTATTATTATTATTATTATTATTATTATTATTATTATAATTATGTTATTATTATTATTATTATTATTATTATTATTATTATGGAACAGTTAATTATCGGAAAGATTGAGAAAACTTTATATCAGTTGAATGCAGCTGATGCCGCTATGACTTTCAATATTATTATTATTATTACTATTATTATTATTATTATTATTTGTGTTGTTGAAGGTGATAGCTTCATCAGCGGCATTCAGTTTGCATACAGTTTTCTCTAATAATAATAATAATAATAATAATAATAATAATAATAATAATAATAATAATAATAATACTGGCTAACAGAAGGGCATGCAAATTCTGGTGAACAGTGCAGTGCTTGTCAGGGAATTCGACGCAGTGCTGATGAGTCTCCTATGTAAGAACACTAGGCAATCACTGCTTTGGGAGTTTCCTGATTCAGCAATAAGCAAGTCTCGTTCCCAAGCCATCCCTTTGACAGGGATCGAACTCTGGACGATACACAAAACGATCCCCGGAGAAGAGAAAGGTGATTTGATCGCACTGACCCATGGTTCTGCAACGTAATGCAACTCGTTGCCATCCGATGAGCACTGCGTTCTTTATAAATCTTACAGAGGGAGGTCGCGTAGGGTGGATATATATATATATATATATATATATATATATATATATATATATATATATATATATATATATATAGATATATATATATGTATATGTGTATGTATAATATATATATATATATATATATATATATATATATATATATATCTGTATATACAGATACATACATATATATATATATATATATATATATATATATATATATATATATATATATATATATATATGTTCTACGGGTATAGAACTTCGCACTCAATCATTTCTAGAACCAATGTAGCAAGAAAAGGCAGAGCCAATAATGATTAATATAATTAATATTTGTATATGTATACATACAAATATTAATTATATCAATCATTATTGGCTCTGCCTTTCTTACTACAATGGTTTTAAAATGATTAAGCACGAAGTTCTACACACCCGTATATTACTTATGGTAGTACACACGAAAAATAAATACGTTCATACAAATTACGTTTTATATTGCCGAATAACTAGATTGGTATAAAAAATATATTTCCGTGTAAATGTTTTTTTACAAAACTACCTGACCATTTAATCCTGTTCGATGTTTACGTATTCTTAATAACTAACAGTCCCTTACGACGCTCCTGATTGGCTGTTGATATCCCAATCACAGGGCTGGAAACTCTCAGTCTCTCTCGAGAGTTCACATAGGCAGGATGTATGTTCCACCTCTCCTGAGGGATACTTTTGAAAGACGTGTCCCTCAGGAGAGGTTGAACATACATCCTGCCTATGTGAACTCTCGAGAGAGACTGAGAGTTTCCAGCCCCGTGATTGGCTTATCAACAGCCAATCAGGAGCGTCGTAAGGGACTGGCCTACACATCAGATGCACGGCTCATGTGAATCTACTATAGTAGTGATAGTATTAGTAGTACTAGTAGGAGTAGTAGTAATCACCTTTATCGCACAATCCTTCTCCCCCCTCCCTCCCCCCCCGCCCAACCCCTTTTCATTTCAACCACATGACACAGCACACACACACGTGACACAGGAAGTGAATGGAAGAGTCCCCAGTGGTTCACCTTGGGGGACCAACATTTCTTCTCGTTTGAAGGACAAAAGGGCTAAGAGTCTCCCGTGAACTACCGGATAATAATAATAATAATAATAATAATAATAATGAGAAACAAATCCACAGTTATGTAAATGTACAGTATATTTCAGTTTAAAAACAGCAAAGATAGCTTTAGGGAATCTATTCGGGGGAGCCGAACAGATTCCCGAAAGCTATCTTTGCTGTTTTTAAACTGAAATATATGTACATTTACATAACTGGATTAGTTTCTCCATTTGAAGACTCGCGCTACTATGAGGATTTTTTAATGATAATAATAATAATAATAATAATAATAATAATAATAATAATAATAATAATAATAATAATAATAATAATAATAATAATAATATGGTATCAGAACAGATAGGATGATACGTGCCAATAGAATAGACTGGACGTTGATTGACAAAATCAAGAAGAAAGTTTCACTCCTTGATATCGCAATACAATGGGATACCAGAAATGAAAGAAAGAAAAAACTGATAAGTATCAAGACCTGAAAATAGAAAGCAGAAGGATATGGGATATGCCAGTGGAAATTGTACCCATACACTAGGAGGTACGATCCCAAGATCCCTGAAAAGGAATCTGGAAAAACTAGTAGATGCCGAAGTAGCTCCAGGACTCATGCAGAAAAGCGTGCTTCTAGAAACGGCGCACATAGTGAGAAAAGTGATGGACTCCTAAGGAGGCAGGATGCAACCTGGAACTCCACACTATAAAAACCACCCATGCCTTGAAAAAAAAAATTACAATAGAAATAATAGGGAGGAAACCTTCTCTGAGGGCAGTAGCGTTGAAAATTATAGATGTTTTCACGGCATTTGATTAAAATAGAGTCATGACATCGTTTATCTCCCTAAGGATCCTTAAGGACATCATATGAAGACCTCTCTCATCTCAGGTTTAATTCCTCTCGAGCGTGTCGACGGCGCACAGGCAGCTAGCTAGCTATCTATGCGAGTGCCAAAAGCGAAAGAATTAAGATATAAAATCTTTTGCATCTCATAGATGACTGGCAGAGCGCGCGTCGACACGCTAGAGAAAATAATCCTAGGGCAACAGAAATCTTTATGCGTCCTTAGGAACCCAGATATACCAGCTACAAGCTGATGGAAGAGAGAGAGAGAGAGAGAGAGAGAGAGAGAGAGAGAGAGAGAGAGAGAGAGAGAGAGAGAGGTTAAACAATAATAAGAATAACTAACACAAGAAGAATGAAACAAAGAGAGAATGGAAGCTTAATAATCTAAGAAACAAAACACAATCAGAACAGAGAGAGAGAGAGAGAGAGAGAGGAGAGAGAGAGAGAGAGAGAGAGAGAGAGAGTAACAATAAATCACCATATTCTCTCTATTTAAGAGGTTATATTCAGGACGCCTGAGAGAGAGAGAGAGAGAGAGAGAGATTAAAGATAATCAGAATAACTAACACAAGAAGAAGGAAACAAAGAGAGAATGGAAGGTTAATAATCTAAGAAACAAAACACAATAAGAACAGAGAGAGAGAGAGAGAGAGAGAGAGAGAGAGCCCGGATTATTCGGCTGACTCATCCTAGATAAAAAAAAAAAAAAAAAAAAAAAAAAAAAAAAAAAAAAAAAAAAACGAAAAAAAAAAAAAAAAAAAAAGACGAAGGTTAAGCAACCCTGGGACGGCAAAGCCGCATACCACTGACGTGAGAATTAGGGTCACAGATGCCCAGTGACCCTGGCTGGTTCAATTAAGGCGAATACAAGGGGACGAGATGCATCTCCAAACTGGTATTTTAGTACTGGCCATGATGATACCTTCTCTGCTCATCTGCCCAGAGAGAGAGAGAGAGAGAGAGAGAGAGAGAGAGAGAGAGAGAGAGAATCCAGTGCATCATTATTGCAATGGCCATTCTTTTGCTTATAACACAATTTCATTCTCCCTCTCTCTCTCTCGTTTTACATATTTCATTAATTGTCTATTATGTCAGTCAACTCTCTCTCTCTCTCTCTCTCTCTCTCTCTCTCTGCCGTTGGGGTTTACGAAGCTTGCTTCATGAATTTCCAGTTATATAGTATATTATATATATATATATATATATATATATATATATATATATATATATATATATATATATATATTATATACATTAAGCTACAAATGTCCTTTAATATCTAATTCCCTCTACCTTGGAATTAATGTATTATCATATGTTAACCGAAAGGAGAAATATATTAATTGAAAGGCAGAGCGAATTAGACATATGATGACGATGATGTGATAAGACACACACACACGCATATATATCTCATAACGCCTTTCTTTTTCTTGCAACAATCTCTGGGCAGAGACGTAAAGAGTTTATTTAATTCCAAACGTCTTCGTAGAAGCCTTTGAGAAACATCATCATTTCAAACAAGGAAGAGAGAGACCCGATACCGAATCCTTGGGCATTCTCTCAAGTGCAAGCTGAAGGGAATGCCCTTCTTTGCCCAAAGGGCAGGAGGGGGCTATTCCGTAGTGGAATCTCCCTTTTTTGCTTCCTCGTTGGACAAGTGGGTTACGTGCTCGCCTACCGGTTCTTGTTTCTTTTTTGCATGGTGTTTTTACGTTGCATGGAACCAGTATGGTTATTCAGCACCGGGACCAACGGCTTTATACGTGACTTCCGAACCACGTCGAGAGTGAACTTCTATCACCAGAAATACACATATCTCACAACTCAATGGAATGCCCGAGAATCGAACTCGCGGCCACCGAGGTGGCAGCCTCCTTCCGGTTCGGTAATCCGGTTTCGATTCCCCACTCTGCTGACGTGGAATCAGAGGAATTTATATCTGGTGATTACAAATTCACTTCTAGATATAATATGCTTCGGATCCCACAATAAGCTGTAGGTCCCATTGCTAGGTCACCAATTGGTTCCTAGCCACGTAGAAATATCTATAATCCTTCGAGAGCTGTTAACCGGCTCAGTGGTCTGGTTAAATTAAGATATACTTAATTTAGTGGGATATCCTGTAGAAGTCCTGTTTTATTTGCTGGTATGTAGAATTTAGGCCACAGGCCTAGCGCTGGGACCCACGAGGTCATTCAGCGCTGAAAGGGAAGTTGAGAGTAAAAGGCTTGAAAGGTGTAACAGGACGAAAACCTCAAAGCAGTTGCCCTAGGAAACAACTTTACGAGAGGGTGGATAACAAGATGGAAGAGAGAATATGAATGAAGGTACAGTAAAAGGAATGAATGGAGTTGCAGCTAAGGGCCGACAGGATGCTGCCAAGAACCTTCAGTAATGCCTACAGTGCACCGAATGAGGTGCACTGACAGCACTAGCCCGGTGTGAGGGCAGCACTAACCTCCCATATATAAAAGGAACTTCAATATCTTGTGTCTATTTTCCAAGAAAGGAATGCTTTTACGTTACAAATACAAAAGATGGACTTATAAAATAAACCTGTTTCTAAGAATAAAAACCCACAATTATATAAGAGAAATCGCAATATCTGTCAAAGATAAAATCAGACCTTCGAACACCTGAACAGCGTTTGTTTTCAGTATTTACTTTACAAACTTCAAATGTAAACACTGAGGAGAAACACCGTTCAGGTGTTCGACCACCTTGGGTTTGATCTCTTACAAATAATACGATTTCTCTATATAATCGAGGGTTTTTATCATAAAAAAAAAAAATGTTTCCATCCACGGTGTCCTTGTACAAGGCAACACTATTTCAAGCATTATGCTAACCTCGCTCGTCTACATACACACACACACACACACACAAACAAACGCTGGAAGACGCCTGGACACTTAATGAGATTCCAGCGAGACCCAGAAACGCTAGGGCAATCAATCTTTGCCGAAACTGATGGTACTCCGACTTAGAAACTACGTAGGAACTGGCAAATCTGAATAAGTAACAATAGCGGAAACTACTTCAAGTGACCTAGAGTAATGGCATCCTTCATTACAATGTATATATGTGTATATGTATACACATATATATTATGTAAATAAAGACGAAATCCACGAAGGCAGGTGAAACGATGTAGTACCGCTGCGAGGCCTTTCGACTTCTAGTCCTTTAGTCGCTTAGTAAAGGACAAAGAATTGAAAGGCCTCGTATCGGTACTCCATTGTTTCACTTTCCTTCGTGGATTTTGATTTTATATAGATATTCATCATGTCTCATATTTTCGTGATTCAGTTATAATATATATATATATATATATATATATATATATATATATATATATATATATATATATATATAAAAACAGAAAGTCATAATAACACCCAATTATCCACGTGTAGAAATGTATAACATCTACTTCATTAACAACTATAATAAATATCACCAACCTTGACTCACCACAAGCACATCTACACACAGTTCCACCTTCACTCTCGGCTCAGCTGCAAAATAAATAAAATAACAAGTAATGTATAAATAAAGAAAAATAAAAAGGGTTATAAGTCATGAGAAACGTCATACTTGCCGTTTTGAACCAAATAATACTTATCAATCTCAAGTGAATGGAAAATTAAGAGAGAAAAAAAAGGTGGAGCACGTACAGATTTCGTCTCCATTGTCAATATAAACCGCGGAATCAGGGCGAAATCTCAATCAGCTCCACCTTTTCTTTAATGCTTACAACGTACTGCATATAGTACTAAATACCAAGACCGAATAACATGTTATTCCGTCTTGCTAAATACGTTAGGCTTAATGCATACATTGAACTAAATCGGTAAATATTGAATTAATAATAATACAGATCAAGGCCATCTTTACTAAAACAGGCTCTGAGGTCAGGTGGGACCTATAGACTTAAACAAATACAGTCTTCATTATAAAGCATGAAATAAAACAACCTCTTTAGTACCAAGTCTGACTAACTACCCTGACAGGTCATCCTGGGAGGAGGCAGACGAGTCTTCCTGCCCTCGACCGAATCGGACGTCGAGGAGAAATTCCGCAAGGGCTACAGGCAGGATGGCAAGAACCTCATCAACACGTGGCTCAACAACAAGCAGAGGCAGGGGTCGAGGGCGTCCTACGTCTGGAACAAAGCGGATCTCCTCGCCCTCGACACTGCCAACACCGACTACCTCCTCGGTGAGTAGTTCAAGTGGGAAATCTAAGTCTAAAAAGTGTCACATGAGAGGACTACCTCCTCGGTAAGTGGATTTAAGTCTATAAAGTGTCACATGAGAGGACTACCTCCTCGGTAAGTGGATTTAAGTCTATAAAGTGTCACATGAGAGGACTACCTCCTCGGTAAGTGGATTTCAGTCTCAGCAGTGTCATATGAGAGGACTACTTCCTCGGTAAGTGGATTTCAGTCTCAGCAGTGTCACTCACATTGGAGGACTACCTCCTCAGTAAGTGTCACATCAGAGGATAACCTCCTTGGTAAGTGTATTTAAGTCTAAGCTGTGCCACATCAGAGGACAACCTACTCATAAAGGTGGGAAATCTAGTAAGTCTAAACAGTCTCATATGAGAATGTCCTGACAGTTTTTACGTCAATATTGGTACAATATTGAAACAGTACCTGTTTGAAATCACTTTCACGAACATGAATAACGTTTTCATTAATAAAGAAGTAGTATTTGCTGACGAGTTTAAAGACAAGGTGTTAAATTATGATAGAAAATGCATTCATATGTCACTGCTTCCCACATATCTAAAACCAGTGTTGTAAAAGCACGCTGCCTGGTAGCATACTTGTCTATGGATCAGGCCTTTTAAGTGTTATATCGATATAGACCAAGCCTTTTAGTGTCATATCTAGTTAAAAATCAAGCCTTTTGGGTGTAATATACTCATAAAGATATAGGTGCCAAGCCTGTCAAGGTTCGTATTTAGTTACAGACTAAGCCTTTTGGTTGTAATATTTAGTTATGGTCCCAGTTAGTATTCCTGTGTCATTTCCATCTATTATCTACGTATATCTTTCCTCAGGCCTCTTTGCATACAGTCACATGGACTACCTAGTGGAGAGAGATACCTCCATGGACCCCAGCCTCCCCGAGATGACCAAGGCGGCCATCGAAGTCCTGCAGAAGGACAACAACGGGTTCTTCCTTCTCGTAGAAGGTGAAGAAGATATAAAATTCCGTTATTTCGTGTTTTATAAAAAAAATATATATATATCTGTGACCTGACTTACTTATCAATGTTTACAGAGGATAATCACTAGTACCATAATTTGGTTGATCTGCTAAGGAGGACATTTCTGTTGCGTCCCACATAAAATCCTCTTATTTCACCTTCTGCAGGAGGCCTGATAGACCACGGCCACCACGGCAACAAGGCCATAAAGGCCCTGACGGAGACCCTGGAGATGGACGAGGCCGTGCAAGTGGCCAAGAGGATGACCAACGCCGCCGACACGCTGATCGTGGTCACGGCTGACCATTCCCACACCATGACCATCAACGGATACCCTACCAGGCACACCGACATTCTGGGTGCGTTTCCGTAGATGACGAAATGAATTAAAGACGATAAATAATCACTGAAAGTAAAAACGAGAGAAAAACTCATCAATAGAATCAATACACACATAAATGCACTGGTTACCAGCGCACGATAGCTCCCATACGATGGAAATCAAATTAGACCCATATTCCGTTCAACCTATTTTTTAACGGATTTTTCTTCTTAGGTCTTGGCGATTACAGCGACGATGACTACATGCCCTTCACGACCATCCTTTACGGTAACGGGCCGGGCTATCGCCCGTCCATCAACGGGCACAGACCCGACCCCTCAGAAGACAACTTGCGTAAGTATTTAGACCGTAAAACTTTGTACTATCGGTCTAAAATGGCTGTTCATAAACAAAGGATTATCCTTCTTCTTTCGAGATATACAAGCAGATTTAATCCTCAGTCTTGAGGAAATTCAACAGCGTCATTTAAAAAATAAGGTGTACGAAGCAATTTAAAACAATAAATAAGAAGGGGACAATCTTAATTCGTTTTACATGACTGGATTTGCTTCCCCTAAGTAAAGCTCTTAAAATGAACTGGCTTTTATAATGAAATATATTCATCACAGCATTTTGTTTTCAAGCCATGATAAACGTTTATTCAACGAAACTAAATGTAAGATTGAAGTTACAAATAATAAATAACTCAGTCACTCTACAATCTCCTTCCCATGTTGTGACTAACGTGAGTAAACAGGAATTAAGTAAGCAACATTTTGGAGGTAAAACTGAAGTTTTAATTATGTATTTATGTGATACCAAGATTAAGGGCATGTAATACGAATCTATTTGTGCCATAATGTTCAAACTTAGGGCCTAAAAACAAGTCTTTCTACAGATGACGTCAACTACAGGCAAGCCGGAGCAGTACCCATCAACTCAGCAGCTCACGCCGGAGAAGACGTAGGCCTATGGGCGTCCGGTCCCTTTTCGCACCTTTTCACGGGCGTCTACGAGCAGAACTACATACCCCACGCCCTAGCGTACGCGGCATGCGTGGGGAAAGGCCTCACTTTCTGTGGTAATAACGGAGGCAGACGGTCGTTTAACAGGATAAACCGTAGCCGAGGTGCAAGACGTTGGACGCCGCTAGGCTGATGATGTTAGGGAGATTAAAAAACCCGCCAAATATACGATGTTGACAAACCAACTGTGAAAAAAAAAATAACCTTCATCGTGCCATTATTGTTACGGGTTTTCCTCCTACCTTCTTATCACTTTTCAGAGATTCTTTACAGATATTTTTATATATTTATATTATTCTGTGTTTGCCTTATGTGAGAAAGTCTTAAGGATGCGTCACGCTAGTACGTTTTCTGGCATCTTTCAGCGACAAGGCATCAAACTTCGTACCAACTATATTTTTTAAAGCAAATTATGTACATTGAAAACTGCGTCTGTTCATTATAGAGATGCCACACCAGCGTGAGCTTGAATAACTTTTTTTCCCACCAGTTTACGCTATGAAGACACAAGATCAGAGGTTTAAATCAATCAATTCTTGGCTGGCTAGTACTACAAAGTTTGGCAGAAAGATGCTGAAAAATGGTAGAAAACCTGCTTTTGTGACGCTGTACTTAGTTGTTGTAACGTCATTTGCCGCTTTAGTTTTGGGGGAATTAGCTGTGCAAAATACTGGAACACTTCTGTCTGAATTTTTCGAGAAATTTTGAGTTGTTTAAATGCGTTTTTTTTCCTCACTCTCTCCTTAGCTTTCATTTCCTTCTCTGTGCAGGAAACCCGGTTTGAAACTGTCGCTTATATAATATATAAATGTAATTTATTTATATCTATAAAATAATTAAATGATTTACTGGTTTATTTTGACTTCCATCTCCTGCTTCTTGGGGTTTGCAGATTACAACTTCTATTTTTTGTCTTCAAAACGACTTACATCACAAGACCTCGGCCTAGTTGCTAAGACCGGTTCTCCTCGGTATTAGGTAAAAGATGGTTTTAAGTACCAAGAGGCCATCCAGGTAGGAGACACCTGTACATTGATGGTGATCTCTGCCGCTAGATGTCACTTCAAAACCAAACCAATAATAAATAGCAGTAGCCATCAATCCAATTAATTTGGCGTGCTACCTCGGTGGCCGCGAATTCGATTCTCGGGCATTCCACTGAGGAGTGAGAGATGTGTATTTCTGGTGATAGAAGTTCACTCTCGACGTGCTTCGGAAATCACGTAAAGCCGTGGGTCCCGTTGCTGAATAACCACCGGTTCCATGCAACATCACACAAACCAACAGTCCAACGAATGACCAAAACCCAACGAGGCCCAATATTTGTGAAAGTGAGGACATTATTCATCTTGGATTAACATTATAAATTTCTTAAATATTTAACCTCGGTCGACTACGTACCGTGTATATAGCTAATCACTGCTTGGACCAACTATAAGGAACAAAATATTTATCAGGAAAAGGGCAAAGTCCACACCAGGGATCAAAGTCGAGACTTTCGTTGGTGAGGAACACCTGACCCGAGATGATGATGATGATGATGATGATGATGATGATGATGATTATTACTAGATAATATCCCTAGTCTCAAAAAGGTAACGTGATGGCTAAGGAGACTAGAATGTGGAAAATACGAGACTATAATACCAAGAAAACTAAATACGTTTTACTAGTGCAAGACTAATGTGTTGAAATTGTAAGGCGCTTGCGGTTTTATTACGTTTAGTATCACCTGTTGAAAATAAATATAAAAACTTTCGTGAGGCGGAAAAATTTAACGTTACTCAATTCTTTTCATTTTCTTTCTTTCTTTTTTGTCTACTAGTAGCTTATGGATACTACCCAGGTTCAAAGTCCCATACTGTTGCCTCGACCTGAGAATGAGTGCGGTGATTTTGAAAATTAAGCTACTTAGCCGATATACTAACGTAATTTTTTATCTTATTGCACTCCCATCTAACGAAAATACCTATATAATTGAATACTACCTATGTAGCTTATATTACCATGTTGTAGCCTACTTACAGGTCACACACTGAAGTTCTGGAGATCAGTACAGTAGCTAAACCATTGTCTTAGGGCCTCTACGTCGATTTTCCAATTAATCGTTTGTAATTTTACTAATAGCTTTGGTATCCTTAAACGTTAAACTGGCAGCTCTTTCAATGCAAGAACGCAATTTAGGCACTGATTCCCGCACAGAAGTTTACATAAATACACAACATAATAGCACTATCCCTTTGTAAACCGATGTTCAATTACTGTTTAAGCTTACGCTAAAAAATATACATTAATCAAAACCCATACATGGCACTGTTTATAACTTACTTTTGAAATATTACAACTCAAAACAACAATATTTTGTTTATTTATGACACATATAAACAACAAAACTATCGATATGTTTTTGAGAGATTGTCTCAAAACATAGAATGCGAAAAATAGAGATAGCTCAGGCGGCTAAAAAGCTGGCTGCCATTTTACCACGGGCAATTTCACATTCTCCGTAAATGACAGATTGAACGAAAAGAACAAGCATCCAAAAAGTTCATATGTCTATAATATTCCATGGATGGGTTTGATGTTCTCACTGAAACTGAGATGATATCATAAAGCCTATTATTACCTACAAAATTAAGGGAATAACGTTACACTCCTAACCCGCGATTTATCACTCCCTCATCTATCTCTAGAATGTAATTCTATTATATGAATTCATATTTCCATTACGAATCTGCTAGACTTTTTACTTTGTTTTCCATAAATTGATAAGAAACGATTTGCTAGACATTGTAGAATGAATGAAAATATGAAAAATATATTTTTTACTTTGAAAAACGATAAAAAATTTGTTGTCAACAGTTAGTTGTGACTGATAATGAACGTTTACGAACGTTTGTCAACTAACGTTACTTAATCACGACCACGCGAGCTTATGGAACGTAGTGTGGGAACTTAAATATAACGAATTTTTCGCTAATGAAAAAGCTTACTTTTAGCGTTATTTGGTTTAAAAAATAGTTATAGAATTTAGATGGATATTGGCCGACTTCTAACTCTTTTTGGGTGGACAGGCCCCGTATATGACGGTCTTATTAAGGTAAGTGAATACCCTCAAGATATAGCCTACCTACCTACCTGGTACTTTATTTTTGACATTTTATGTGATAATATCCCTTAATTAACTGTTTATGTTATGAATTAGACCGTTATTTAACTCGTCTGTGATTTGAAATGTGTTAATGGGTTTTTCTAATGGTCTTAGATATGGCTTGGTCGAATTTTACTTTCGTTGTTTTTTCAAATGGTTAGTTTACTTATTAGGCCTACGGCCCCTCTAGGCCTAGTGGGTGTGGGTGATGGGGGCTGTACAGTCCGTCTTAACGTCTAGGTGGGTGGGGGAATGGGCTATACAACCCGACAAGGTAATGACCTAGCAACCTAGGTTAGGTTAATTTAGGTTAGGCTAGGGACAGTTAGGTTAGGTTAGGGAATGTTAGGCTTGGTTAGAGAACGTTAGGTTAGGTTAGAAAAAAAGTAGGCTGGGATAGGCTATTAGTATTAATCTACTTTCTAGCAGTGGCAAATATAAGGTGGGGGGATTCCTGGTCACGTGAACCCCTTGCCCATGGATATGAATAAAAGAATGTTGTTTTCTTTTGATGCATCATTATTATAGACCCAAAAATTTGCAATCATTATTTCAACTACTACTACTAGGCCTATTACTGTGTGTGTATGTATGTATTATATATATTATATATATATATATATACTATATATATATATATACATATGTACTGTATATCTGTACCTGTTACTTATACATATCTATGTCCCCCCATGTAAGATTTCTAGATTCACCACTGGTTTCTAGGCCAAGTTATATAAGGAAAGTTTAAGTTAGGATGCATCTTCCCTAAGTGTCCTTGCCAAGTTTCCATGCTATAGAACATTTTTGGACAAATATAACTGCTAATATGTATGAGAAATGAATTTTACGGACTGATTATGTTGTGACCGATGTATTTTATACCTTTTTTCTGTCCCACCCTTCTAAAACCTTTTTTCCCACTGGAGTTAAGAATTGTTAGATGAACTGAATATATATTTAACAAAGATTTACAATGAGAAACTAGATCTGATGTGGGAGACCAAAGAATTATTAGTCGAAGAGGGAAAATAGACATTAAGAATACTGTCAAAATTATATTTGCTGTGTTCAGTAACCCCATTCATGTGAAATATATATATATATATCTATATATATTATATATATATATATTATATATATAATATATATGTATATATGGATGTTTTTACTTGGAAGTAATAAGTTATATAAAGGATCAGTCATTCTATACATTTTGGTATTTCACAGTTTGAAAGTAATGTAATATACATATAGTCAAAGAAGAAATAATCTTGCCAAATTTAGATACTACATGTGCATGCATATGCACACTAGGTTAGTGTAACATCTCACTGTTAGCATTAACTTTACAGCTGATAAGAACTGAGAGCTAGTGCCCAGTAAGAAATCAGAAAAATGATGAAAATGATCAGCAGTGCCACTTTGCTCAGCTGACTGCAAAATTTCCATGAAACTCTGTGCTTATGGTGACCTCCTTTCACCACCTGGCCTTCGCCCATCTGCTTTCCAAGTTCATGGGTCTCTTCGTTCAAGAGCCTAATGGGAGCCAACTTCCGAAGAGGCTGTTGTTGCTGAGTCTGGTTGCTGGTCGACAGCTCAGTCTCTGTCTCTGCAGATGACAGAGGGTGGTCCGTTCCCCAGGGATTCTTCAGCGTCAGAGATTGTTGGGGTTGCTGCTGTAGGAGGGAATTCCCAGAGCTCCAGGCACTGCAGGATGTTCCTGCGGTTGCCTGTCTTTCCTTCCTTTCCGTGGAGATCCTTTGGCGGATGTTGGACTTTGCCAGGGATTTGATAAGGCCTAAGAGAAAGAAGAAATAGGTGCCGTGAAATCATTGTCTCGATGGAATGTGGTATCATTGGTCGCTCATTCTTTCTGTCGTACTCATGGTTTTAACATGTCAAGTTCAATATCAAGTTGTAGTGATATACAATAGCTATATCTACGATAAAGAGAAGCTGTGATGCCTTGAGCCTTACTGTGAACTATATTCTGTCCTTGAACCTAAGGCTGTATGGAATACCTTTTACAAAGTTATAACATTTGCAGCATTTGTGAACTTTGATGCCGTGAGGTCAATTCATAATTCATAATTCATGGCTAGTCTGACATAAGGCCAGTTGAGCAGCCTGACAGGGGATTATTACAGTTATTCAGTAATTTTGGAAAACTAACCATTTCAAGGTCTATTTTTATGAGCTTGACTAGGGATTATCCCAACGACATAGTGGCTGAGAAAACTTAACATTGTCATATTTTTATAGCACTGTCATGGGATTATCCCAGTGATTTAAAAGTTTAGAAAGTTTCTGTATATAACTGATGTTTGCTATGAATATAACCCTTTTAAATCCTATTGTGTTTTGCTTAATCTAAAAGGTGATTTATGTACCTGGTTCAGTAGGTGGTGCTGGCACCCTTATAACAAAATGACTTCTGTCAACTGGAAGGCTAACACCTGACATAACCCAAGGTGTGAGAAATTTTTTTTTTTTACTTAAAGGAGCAAAATGTGTAATTCATACCCTTAAAACGAGTCGATCTCCTCGCTGGAACCAGGCGCCTTTCCATCTCAGACTCCCTCAGGTGTTCGAGAACCGTCTGGATGACGATGATGATGAAGATGGTGACAATGCTGGTGAGAAACCACACATCCACCAGTTTGAAGTAGGAAGTCTTGGGCAGTGATGATGAGGATTGGTTGAAAAGTGAAGAGAGGACCAGTAGGGAGGTCAGTGACACCATAATGCGATCCTGGCCAACAAATAAGAAAAGGAAGAGGTACAGAAGTCAATCTTGGTAATGTGTTGTTCTTATAGACTCCTTGGATATGTTTATTTTGAGAAAAATAGGTGGAGCAGGAAGTTGGTAATGCCATTATGATGCTCAGGAGAGGAAAGGAGAATGTTTTCTGTGCTCAAGGAATTCTACAGGGCCAGTGCACCCTGGTGTGGGAGCTTTCTTTAAAAACCAAGCTTTGTAGTCATCAGACCAGAACAAGTTAAATGATTACAACTCTGATGATGTGTGGGAAGTGACAACAGCATTTTTAAACAGGTAATTTACAAGTAGCCTCCATAACTAATTAACTAAAGTTCCGTGATTGTGTACTCTTCATGTGTTAATTTTAGTCCGTATATAGAGCGTGCCCTAATAGAAATGAATAATGATGTTGGGACAATTATTAGTACAAGCTATTTTCACCTGACAGTCAACTCCGAATTAGAAAAATCTATGAAACGGGATGTTCATTGACCAATCAGAATTTAGGCACCAAAAATGAACACTTGCATTCAAACCCCAAAAATTTAGGCTCACACTCACATTGAAGTCCTCCACCTTGAAGTAGAACGTGAGGTAGGCGATGACGATCATGAGGGAGGTTGGCAGGAAGGTGTTGATGAGGTAAAATCCGTAGCGACGACGGAAATGGAGCGCCACCAGCAGGCGGGAGTACTTGGATCCAGTGGAAACATCTGCGAACTCTCCTTCCAGGACTCGTTCCTCAGCTGGTAAGGGAGACTCGAAAGGCGTCTGCTGGAAGCTCGGCGTGGTTTCTCCTGTTTCCAGGGACTTCAAGTCCACTCCGGTGACCTCATACTCAACCAGGTGTTGGCCTCCGGAGTAAATGACCCCTTCCTTGTCACTCTTTAGGGTGATGTATTCATTTGTTCCAGAGGTCATCTGTTTGAGAAAATCACACTGAAATATAAGTGACTGTTAACACCAAGCCACCACTTCCTGCTTTCACCTTTTGGAAATCAAGCCACCCCAAAGTGATCATTCCCGTGTTGTCTCTTTCACTGCATGGGAAGCCATGCAACCTTGTTTACAATTAACTTTTGAGCACTGACATGGTTTTGTACACACACCCAAGTTGCGTCAGCCCCTTTCATTTATATAAAAAAAGTCATTTCCATGGCCTTTTCAGTTTTAATTTCTTATGAACCCGGATATTAAAAGCAAACATGCAGACATCTAAATGGCATTACATAGCACAGAAATGGAATCAGTGTACAAGACTATGTGGCATTCTCCAGTTCTATACAAAATCATGGAGAATAGCCATCAGTTGCATCATACAGAAATGTGGCAAGACTATGTGGCATTCTCTAGATCAATACAAAATCATGGAGAATAGCCATCAATTGCATCACACAGTTTTGTAACAAACTTACCTTGAGTACAATTTCACATGTCTGTTTGTCAAACGGATACATCAGGAGATCAAGGGCACAGTTGAACGTTACGTTGTACTTGCGGGACATTGAAATTGTGTTTTCTAGACCACTGTATTGGAGATCTGCAAGAGACACCAAATTAACAGTAACAATTTTTGAGAAATACGTTTTCCAAATGGAATTTTAAGGTTCGTGCTGATAAACATTATCATGCTGCAGGAGTATTAACAACAGTTCAGCATCTACATAGTCCTGTATGATTGTAATACCAATTTTTCCATAGAACTTTCATTAGACAGTGATGACTGTTGATACTTAGGAAGTAAAATTTTCTGTCCTGAACCTTAATACCAGGACATAGCCATAGTTGTTTAAAATGTTTGGAGAACACTATCTTGTGTCTTTCAGTCATTTGTTTGTACATGAATTTATCAAAGAAAGGGGAACAGTTGCTACCAGGTCTGGCCAGCAAAGTAAAAAGAATATTCAAGCATAATACAATGGCTTAGGTCTTCATGGACTTGCACAGCCAACCCAATTAAATGGAACTGATAGTCTGGAGAATGATGAGAAAGTATTTAAAACAGCTCCACATGTAAATTTACTTAAAAGGACATGGTCTGCATTAGAAGAAAAAGGAGGAGACGGTGAAGATATCTCAAAATATAGACATACCTTCAAAAGGATGTGTGTGAGAGGAAATCGTTGGGGACCCTTGACGCTGCACAAATATTCTAGTTTCAGCATCCACCAAGGTATGGCTGTTACCTTGGGCATTGTCAAAACTGACCTGATTCCAAAGGAAATGAAATAAAAAAAGGCTGCATAATTGGTTGTTGTAACAAGTTCTGGCTGTTAATGTGTTCTTACTTGATAGTAGTTGAATATATGAAAACGAATAAGCAGTGACCACTTTTACATTCAGGCTGGAAGATGAAATGTGATTAATGATGGCTGAGCATAAGATAAACAAACATTATCTCAATGAAAACTTTTAATGAAAATACTTTTCGAATATCCCATGGGCATTTGAAAATGTCCTTGAGATTCAGTTATAATCTTGTGCAGTTTTGCTTTCTAGATAATTGAAATTTTGATCACATGTAGTAGATATGGCCCACTGACTTGAAACTATCAATAATTTGAACCTCAAAAACGTGATGATTCAACAATGAGACTTGTAAAAGTGGAAACTGTGGAGTTTCTTTACTTATGTCTTTTTTCCCATATTAAAGAGACACAAATCCTGAGCAAATAACTTACTTCAGGTATCCATTGAGAACGTGCTATCTCCAGATGAACTCTGTTCAAATTGTGGTCATCAGCAAGATTATTGAAAGTGAGTCTCGAGTCCCTCCAGGACAAGTGTAGAGTAAACTCTAATGTCAACTCCATGTCTAATGAGTTCAAGCAAGTGACGTCAGTAATGTCCATAAAGAGATACACAGATAATGGCGAAGTGTCCTCTGGTTGGCCGTACAGATGAGATGAAGGATCAGGGAAGGATTGGGAGTATTCATCTTCTTCACGTATTGTGGAAACAGAAGGAGGAGGGAGCTCTTGACGGTAAGATGGCGGGAACACTACAATTGTGCAGTTCAGCTCGTCTGACGCATCAGCGCAGTCCTCCTGGTGATCACAGCGGGATGCAAGTGGGACACACATGCCGGAATTGCAAGTGAATTGGTCCTCTCTACAAGGTGATAGCACTAGTATAACAGAGGAGTTGACAGATGCATCTGAACAATATTCCTCTTGTATGACATCCCAACAGTGCCTTCCTACGGGAGATACTGTCAGTGTATCACTTTTCAAAACAGCTATATGTGATCGAATGTGTTGCAAGACTAGTCCGTAATGGTGCGCATCTATCATTTTGATGTCTGAATTTGAAAACCCTGTGAAATAGAGCCCTCTGTGTGATTCTGGATGAAGGACATAATGGTGATCAATATCTTGGTTCTTAATACAGATTCCTCGCAGTCGCAGCCTTGGTCGGCTGCGCAGCCGACAAGCAGCGCAGAGTGGTGTACCATCACACATGATGTCATACCACTTTCCAATGCCATCACCTATCCCCATGACTGCAACGCAGTTCTCATTGATACCCCCGTTCGGTTCCGCCTGTTTCCAGTTTGTGTAATTCAGACTTTTGCCCTTGAAAGATTTCCAGATGCCCTCGTGCCCGCTGTCAGTGATGCCCAGCCACATGAATATCACGAACGACCCTCCTACGCAGTGTGAGAGCCAGGGTGAAGCACTGGCCATCAGGGTCTCTGTTTCTCCGGTGGACACCGGGAAGCCGAGTTCCCCCTGGAGCGTGTAGCAGAGCTCGTTGTGTTCTTCCAGAGAGCGAGGAATGCCGATGAACTGCAGCAGGTTCTCCGTTCCCCCGACGAGTTCTTCGCCGGAGGGTATGACCCTCCACGTAGTGTTGCCTTTGACCTTCCATCCCTCGGGCCATGGAATGATGCTGCCTGTGAAGGAGAGCTCGTATCGAGATTTTTTTCTTGCCATAGAAATTAATAGATCATTATTTATTTATTATTACATCTCAAACTAATTCATGCTTTGCAACTCTCCTGCATATATATATATATATATATATATATATATATATATATATATATATTATATATATATATATATATATATATATATATATATATATATACCTTTACATATATATATATATATATATATATATATATATATATATATATATATATATATATATATGTGTATATATATAATATATATATATAATATATATATATATATATATATATATATATATATATGTAAATGTATATATATATTTTTTTTCAGTGAACCCCCGCATTCGCGGGACTCACGTTTTCCGGGATTTCTCTGTGGAAGATATACCTCCAATATTTGCAGAAAATCGCCTATTTGCAGTATTTTCTATGAGAAATATCCCAAAATTCCTGGTTTTTTTCAGCAATTTCATCATAAATGCACATTTTATGATAAAACTATTAAGAAAACCAGGTATAAACATTTTCAGTGGAGTTTTCTTGAGTTTTAACTAACTAAATAGGAAGTTTTAAATTTAAGCGATGTTATAAAGATTTTTACTATTCACGGATTATAGCTATTTGCGGGAGCATCTGATACTTTCATCTTAAGTATTAGTTCTATTTTACCTGTGATTTATTTAAGCATGTTCTAATGTATCATTAAATTCTTAATTGAATTTTTTTTGACATTTATTCTTGTTGCTTTCTTAATTTTTACTTTAAGGGCAATCCAGTGTATGGAAGCTTGCAGACAAGTAATAATAATAATAATAATAATAATAATAATAATAATAATATAATTGCTTCTTATTGCAATTCCAGCTTTTCACTGTCTTCAACCCAGAATGGCCAAAAGTGCCCCAATGCTTGGCTCTAATTTCATAAAACAAAATAAAAACTAAGAAATAATGATACACGACTCAAAACTCATTAATAAATGAATAAATAAAACTAATATCACCCTTCCCATACGGAATAGTAATAAGGGCTTAAGTGGTAATTTATGAATGATTCAAAATCTTATGCCCACTTTTCATATATCAAGGAAAAGTAGGTCTTAATGTTATGTTCGGTGATTATAAAATTGTAGTCACCCAGCACATGGTTAGGTGACTGTTTCAGTCCCTCTAACTACCATGTTTTGAGATTGTCTTCCATCTCCCGTTTTCCATGACTTACAGTCTTTCTTCTTTCATTTCCCTTGGGTTTACTCCCCAATCTTCATCTTCCCCCCCACCTTGCCTAGTTTCCATCCTGCCTGAGCTAGGTATCACTAGGTTTACTGATCCTTCCGAGCCTTTACATTTAAAAAACAACATGGTTTCTGACCTTCGTAAGGTTCCTTCATCGTGGTCATCTTGACCAGGTCACCGCGTGACACCGGATGAGTCCACATGCCGATTTTGGCCACCTCGCCCGTGAAGGCTTGCTCTCTCTGGAACAGTCCTTCCACTTCATCCTGGTCTTGGCCTAGGATGAGGGATCCACCACCCCTGGAATAAGTGCAAAAGCTTCTCTGTATGGGCTGTGTTTTTGAAAAATTTGAATGAATAATTGGTGAGTATGTGTGTGTGTGTGTGTGTGTGCGTGTGTGTGCATTGTAGTTGTAGTAGTAGGAAAGCAGAGTAGGCTGGTGTGCAAGTTAATGGATGTAATGAGGAATAGCAAAACATAGAATACACATAAGTTTTAAATGAGGAGCAACAGTTGAAATGTGGCAGTTACTATGATTAAACAAGTGAATTTGATAAGGATATGAGAACAGCATAGTAGGAGAAAATGGATAGAAAACTGACTAAGATTGAGGACACCGAAGCAGAAGGAAGATGCAAGTGTAAAGATCCATGGATGGGGTCATTGAGTTAGCAGGGTGTGTTTGCGGAAATATGATGGCAGGAGGGGGGTAATAAACACTGTGAGAGGTAAAATGAGGAGATACTAACAGGTTTAGTGAAGGAATATTGGTCATTATTTGAGACACATTTTAATGAAACATGAAAATGATGTTCAAGAGGAGGCAGAGTAGTCAAGAAGAAGGTGACACAGGGAAGACAGTAACAGGATATCTGAATATTATCAAGACTTCAGTAAGCAGTCTAATGGATTGGCTTGAGGACTGGTCTGTGAGCGAGAGCCCGTGGTGGCATAAAGCTAACTTATTTCAAAAACAACATCAACAACACATCGAGGACCGAGTGTTCACCTACCCCATTCCTTCCGGCTTCTCAGCTAACGTGATGGTTAGGTGCTGCGAGAGGTGGTTGTCGATTTGCATGGAGAGGTTGAAGGTGTTATTGCCTTTCCACATCCAAAGGCTACAGCAGAATGTTGACCATCTGTTCTGGGAGAGAGTCACTGATTAAAAGTGTCTCATCAGTTCATTGCAGACTTCCGAAAAGCCACAGAACAAAATTCTCTGTCTGGCTGGACAGGAAAGGAAGTTGAAACACTTCTGTTGATGAAAATTGCATTGAAAAATTATCATCTTCTAGGAGAACTCGCAGAGGAGCTTTCTTAGTGCCAAAAGAGACTGAAAAGTTAACTGTTGGGACAAGTGACTGAAAAATTCCCAGTTCTATGAAGAAAGTTGCTGAAAATTGTACTCTGGTGTCTAACACAGTTTGATCGTGGAAAGTTTTCCAAGACTCTATCATGTAGTACTGGTAAAAATTAAGAAAAATTACAAAGAAATATTCTTTAAAAATTAGTCATCATGAAGAAGGTGATATCACGACTTGCCTGTATGGTACGAGTTCGTGCACGAGTGAATTCAGTTTCTTGTAAACAAGTACGCGCCATGTCTCTGGTGTGTGCTCTGTGGATGTAAAATCACTCTTTTAGTTATGAGTCAAACTTTCACATTTAAGATTTAATTCTCTGTCATTTGTAGTATAATATATCAGTTCAAAGCTTGTAATTATTGATACATATGATATAGCTTACACGGTGTACTGTAGGCAACTACTTATGGGCCTTTGTAACGTCTCTTTGACTCCCAGGTGCAACTCCTTTCATTCCTATAGTACTACATCTTCGTCCATCTTACTTTACAACCCCTTCTAACAATTGCTTATTAGTGCAACTGCGAGACTTTCCTCCTGTTACACTTTTAGGTCCATTTATTACTCACAGCTTCCCTTTCAGTGCCAAATGCCCTATTATAGGTCCCAGCGCTTGCTTGGCCGTTTGGCCTAAATTTTATACACCATTCTATTCCAGTAACATAACGTACCTATTCGAATCTCGTTGTCGTTGGTTGCCGTGGCGTAGCTGACCACCACCATGACGCGGTGGATCCTGTAGGGCTTGATGGAGTAGCAGAGGGAGAAGTTGAACAAGTGCGGCACTGGGTGAACCGCCAGGGCGTAGTCGCTCTGGCCCTCGTCGCTCGCTCTCTGCATGACAAGGCTCTCCATACATGACGTCACTGAAAAAAATGTGAGATTGGGCGTATAGGTGTTAGGGGAAAGACAACGAAAGATTACGTGTATAGGTTTTCGGGGAAAGAAAAGGAGAGATTGCACATACAGGCAGTCGCTGGGTTACGACGGGGGTTCTTGAGATGGGTTGTAAGCCGAAAATCGCCGTAAGCCGGAATATCGTCAAAAATTCTAAGAAAACCTTACTTTTATGTAAACTGCATTCTTATTGCATTTTTCATCCGAAAAACCTTCAAATATTGATTATTTTGCATTTTTGGTGTCATATTTCTTGTGCCAGATCAGCGTTGTAGGCGTCGTAACGCTGGAACCTGCGTCGTAACCCCGGAAATAATTTCTGATGACAATAATTGAAAAGTGCCTTAACCTTGGAACGTCGTAAGCTGAACCCATTGTAACCCGGGGTCTGCCTGTATATAGTGTTAGGGAGAGAAAATGAGAAATTACAAGGACGTATAGTGTTGGGGAAAGAAAACGAGAGATTGCACATATATAGGTATTAGGGAAAGAGAACAAGAGATTACAAAGATGTATAGTGTCAGGGAAAGAAAACGAAAGATTAAACGTATAGGTGTTGGGGAAAGAAGACAAGAGATTGCACGTATATAGGTATTAGGGAAAGAAAACAAGAGATTACAAAGACGTATAGTGTCGGGGAAAGAAAACGAGAGATTAGAGGTGACTGTGTTGGAGAAAGAAAATGAGATGTTAGAGGTGACAGTGTTGGGGAAAGAAAACGAGATTACGCGTATAGGTGTTGGTGTAAGAAAACGAGATTACGCGTTGGCGAAAGAAAATGAGAGATCAGATGTGACAATGTTGGGGAAAAAACAAGAGATTAGATGTGACAGTGTTGGGGAGAGGTAACGAGAGATGACAGTGTCACTGTAGTGTAATTAACTACTTGGTATATAGTCACTGTCACGAAAATAATTACTTACAGTTTCAGCAGTGAAAGTAATTACGAATTATGTAAAGATGACTGTTGGTTATATTCGCTAAAAAAATGTAATTCTCAGCAATTGTGTCATTATAATGAGAACATTGTAATTTATTCATTAACATTACGATGATTAACTATAACAGATAAATAAAGGACGTGAGTAATTGTAGTAAAAGATTTTAAAAGCATGATGGAAGTAATGAAATACAGAAGCACGGAGAGAGTTCCAAAGCTAGAGGTTGGCCAGTCCCCACAGAGTTAAGAATACTTCAGTTATTTCTATTAGTACATGAGGAATTTTCTGCCTCACTCTATGTTCCCCGGATCGTTTAGGAGGCCTAGCCTCCGCTCTCTCTCTCTCCTTTTAAGACCAAGCTCTGAAATTCTTTGTCTGCTTCTGTTTTCCGGTGATTATCAAGATCGGCTGCAAATCACTTACGTGTTGTCTGATGTACGATAAGCCAAATCAAGGCAAGAGGACGGACGCACATAATGAACACCTGGGTTGGAATTACTGATAATCACTTCGAATATATAAGTAATTTCCAGTTCAGTATTTAAGTAAATTTCCAGTTCAGTTTTTAAGTAATTTCTAATTCATTATTCAAGCCATTTCCATTTCATTAAGTAATTTCCGGTTCGGTATTTAAGTAATTTCTATTTAGTATTTAAGTACTTTCTAGCTCAGTATTTAAGTAATTTCCAGTTCAGTATTTAAATAATTCCCAGCTCATTATTTAAGTAATTTCTAGTTCAATAGTTAAGTAATTTCCAGTTCAGTATTTAAATAATTTCCAGCTCATTATTTAAATGATTTCCAGTTCATTATTTAAGTAATTTCCAGTTCATTATTTAGATAACTTCCAGCTCATTACTTAGGTAATTTCCAGCTCATTATATAAGTAATTTTCTGTTCAGTATTTAAATAAATTTCCAGCTCATTATTTAAGTAATTTCAAGTTCATTATTGAAGTAATTTCCATCTGTACTCAAAAGTATAGTTCAAAGATTATGCTTAAACATGTTCATTTATAAATAAAAAAAATATTCTTCTTATATTTCACTTCACTTCCTCTTAGACATCATTTTCTCTCTGTGTTTATCTGTATTTCTCATAAATAAGTCAGTCTCTATCCCTTTCAACTGAGCTACTGGTTCTGTTCTATCCAGCCCCACCGACACCATGCAACTGATTTTTGGTGCGAGAGATGCAACACCAGCACTGCGCATGCGCAGTCGCTTGTTTTTGTCTTTCCTTTAGTGTTTTATTCAAAGTGCCAATAATGAACTGGGAAGGATGCCATGTGTAAAATTCATTTCTTATATTACTCAAGAGTTCAAAGTAAATTGACTGATTGATTGATGAGTGTTTGGTCTAATGGCCTGGCACTAGAACCGTTAGAGGTTGTCTAGTACCATAAGTTCAAGATGAAGCATTCCATCTTGCATATCCTCGGGATTTCGTCCTTTATCGTCCGTTTTTATTACTGCATGACCTCAGTTTAATGTTATGGCGTCATATACACTTTTTGTCACCATATGACATCACTAAGTATTACTTTTAAACATTACATTACAGTAATGCTGTTAAGCATTACATAATACAGGGTTCATTTTAAAGATTACAGAGCACAGCGTTACTTTAAACATTATATAACAAGATTACTTTTAAACTTTACAGAGCATAATATTACTGTTAAACATTATAACCACACAAATATCACTTTTAACATTACATAACACTGTCACTTTTAGACATTAAATAGCATAGTATTACTTTTAAACGTTACATTACCAAGTACTACTTTTGAATAACTTTCAGTGGATATTTACCTTCGTTCTTGCTTTCAAAATATTGTCCGTTAAACTTGACAAGATTTTTCTCTTGTATTCGGTTACCTCTAAACGCCAGAACACTCGTCGTCTATTGAATAACCATCATTCATCTTATCACACTCTAACGAGGCGCTCGCTAATAGGTAGCTACAGCACGTCAGGAGTATCGACAATGCAATTATATTTCCGTTGAGGAAAAAAAATAGAATGAAGAAGAACAACGCAGGAATAAAGACTCGCCATGTCACCAATTAAATGCCATTTGATCGATTTTAACATCGCGTAGGAATAGCCAATTAATGGAGAGAGAGAGAGAGAGAGAACTTTTCTATGGAATTTTCTTCACGTCAAATCATTATTGATTGACGCTTTTCATGCCTTCGCTCGACTTCGACGAACTTCACTCCTGAAGAAAGAAGTAGTAGAATGAAAGCCGTAATTATTGACATATAAGATTGTAAGAGGAGCGAGGTTAATATATTTCAGTAGTGAAATATATTATTTGGCGGAGAATGGATGGATGAGGTTGACTCTATTTAGGAACGGTTATTACGTCCAGTATGGCTTCTCTCGACTTACAATTTAGTGAGTGACCAAAGTAACCAATTAAAAATTGCATTACGTTAATTCAGTCACATGTATTTAATTTTTTCTCAGTTTTTGATCCCTAGCAGGGGTCACTGTTTTTATTAAGTCAGCAAGCCCTTTCCCATGGCTCATTTCATCACCATTGGCCTATAGTACCCAATATATATATATATATATATATATATATATATATATATTATATATATAGATATATTATATATATATACATATTATATATATAGATATATATATATACTATATATATATCATATATATATATATCATATTATATATATATATATAATATAATATATATATATATATATTATATACATATATATATATATATATATATATATATATATATATATATATAATATATATATATACTATATATATATAATATATATATATATATATATATATTATATATATATATATATATATATATATATATATATAGATATATATAGTATATATATATATATTATATAGATATATATATATATATATATATATATATATATATATTATATATATATATATAATGTATATATATAGATATATATATATATATATATATATATATATATATATATATATATAATATATATATATATATATATATACTATATATATATATATATATATATAGTATATATATATATATATATATATATATATATATATATATATGATATATATGGAATATATATATATATATATATATATATATATATATATATATATATATATATATATATATATATATGATATATATATATATATATATATATTATACATATATATATGATATATTAATATATATATATATATATATATATATAATATATAATATATATATATATATATATATATATATAATATGTTATATATATTATATATATATATATATATATATATATATATATATATACTATATATATATATATATATATATATATCTATATATCTATATATATATATATATATATATATATCTATATATATATATCTATATATATATATATATATATATTATATCTATATATATATATATATATATATATATATATATATGTTACGGTCATTTTGAGGAATTGGTCATTTTGCAAACTCGCCCGGTCATTTTGGAAAAGGACCAAAATATCTGTCAGTATGCAAAATGCCCAAATAATTGTGGTCATTTTGAAAATGACCAGAAGTTTGGTCATTTTTGCAAAATGACTATTAGTATCGTTGGTCATTTTGTAAAGTTACCCCAATAGCTGCTGGTCATTTATTCAACATTAAAAACTTACATTACACATTACAAGTATATTAGAATATTGAAAGAACTAAAACTGAACTTGAAAATTATTTCAACAATTATCAAAATTAGCATTATCTGACTTGTTTGAACAAGAGTTGCTGCATTTGTAAGTGTTTACATAATAAAAATATGGATGTTAGTCCATATATATAAAAGATTGCTTGCAGGAATGGGATCAGACTAGAGACGCTAAAGATGACGTATACAATAAGTATGTAGGCTAAGATAACATGCCGTCACCTGTAGTCATTCAATTGTTTATAAACATTAGTCCAAGCTCCCTGCTTGAGACAACTACCCCGACCTATAATTTCAAACAGCCTACGTGATCTGTAGCGTGTCTCATTTGATTGTGTTCGTATGAAACTATGTCATTTGTATGTATGTTCATATGTTCGAACTACTGTCTGTTCCTTCATAACTTGTAACAGAGATGGTAGACAGGGAGAACAGAGTTAGCGATCGTCATTAGAAGACCTGTACCTCTTTACCTAAGCTTTATCATGTAGAAGAATAGGATTAGCCATCATCATTGGCAGAAGCGATCAAGCTATCGTTATTAGAAGACTTGTACAATCATATCTGATCTTCAGCAGTAAAACTTCAGAGGAATACATATAGTTTTATATTTCGTGTTTTCTACAAGAACCTCCTCACCATGAGTTTTAACACATCGTCGTCATAACCAACAAGATAATACCGACTTCGTAAATGATCTACAAACCCCAGACACTCCATTGAAGATGGAAGTGCAATACCAACCGACTTAGCGTAATATTATCGCTAGTCTAACATTACCTCATAGGGCGCCTTATCATACAAGGCACAAGCCCTAATATTGGTGGCCAGCGTACCAGAAGAACTCTACAACGTCTTACGAAGAAAAACCAGAATAATAAATCATGTATCATAAGAAGTCAACGACGACGGAAGCAGCAGATTCTTCAAGCAACATAGTATCATCGTTAGTGAGCGACTTCAGAAAACAACAGAACTCTTTAACGACGACGAAAGCAAGAGATTCTTCAAGCAACTTAGTATCATCATTAGTGAATAACTTCAAGAAACAAAACGACGTGTCCTTTTTCCTACGACAACGCAAGCTTCGTCTCTCATTAGAATCATTCAAGAAAACATCGTTAGTGAGCGTTTCCGGCACTCCAAGAAACAAACCGAACGCGTCTGCAGCATCGGATTTTCAAGGGCTCGAATCATCGAAACAACGCGCACGGGGGAAACTGAAGCCAAACCAGGTCATCCGCTAAATAGAGAAGGAGGCCAAGGCCGTGTGTCGTTATCGGAACACCGTGACTTCCCACAAAAGCAAGCTAAGTACAATTTTTATTCATTTGGAGTAACTTTGAGTGTTTCCTTTGCAGGTCGAATTTCGTTATTCCTGTGGCTGAAGTTACGAGACATTCTTAATCTTACTTTTTTACAGAAATTATCAACATCATTGAGATTTCGCTACTGCGAGTTTTTATCTTTGAGTGTCTGTTTCCAGAAGTTCTACTGAAATATCATAATCATATACTATGTTAATTTTATCATTTTGGGTGATTATTAATCCCTTACGTAACAAATCATATTAAACAGTGAATATGCGTTTACGCAGTGGACGTCTGTATTTATACAGATGCATGGATAGGGTCGTTAAGCACCGTAGTGATTAGAAAACACACAAAAAACAAGTGGAACACCCGTACAAATCTATATAAATTAGAGGTAACACTATTTCGGGTCATGACAATAAATGCTCCTTTGCAAGTCCCGATCGCAGTTTTAGCCTTGAGTTTTTTGAGTTATATAAAATATCGAACCTCAATGACTCAACTTAACTTTTAAAATATGGCTGGATTGCAAGGAATAACATGTCTGTAAAAAACTTTCATCAGGCTAAATGCGCTGACCAGGATCCCTCACTATTTCAAATTTTAGCAAAGAATGAAGTACAAACAGTTAATATTGAATACAGTAGTGATAACTTGTCTTATAGTAATCGCTCAGTTCCTAATAGTTTCGTCATTCATTGCTTTATACGTAACCAGCAACATAATGCTAAAAACACACAATACGTTGCCGATGGTAATAAAGAGAAGGATCTTAATTATTACAAAAAAAAAAAAAAAAAAAATAGAAACAGTAGCCCGTTCAGAATCAAACAAGCAAACTCGGTGACTGTGTCACCTAGTCAAGCGGTCAAGGTCAGTCAAAAACTGCCAAAGTGTTCAAAGCATAGCAAATTCCATACAATAAGCGACTCTAGCAGAGTGGGGAAAAGCGATGTTGGTCATACATACCGATATCTTTTTGAATTAAAAAGGATTTTTCCTATGAAACACACGACCGTATAAAGTAATCAGAGCAGGTTTTCGTTTTTTTTTAATACGTAATTGTTATTATAAGTAGTGGTGGATAAAGCCCGACTGTACGCGCCGTAAAAATTAGAATATCTTGTTTATTCCTTTAGTACACGAAATATCCTGTATTTACGGACTCACCGTCTGTTGTTCGAACTTCCCTAATGAGAAGTCCGGATAAGCGAGCGTTTACAGATACCTCTATAGTTATAAAAAACATTGATCTGTATCTAGTGTAATTGTAAGATTCATCTAGGGGTATACAAAATATTAAAACTTACATCCTGCAAAATAAGGCGTGTTTATCAAAGGGAAATCCGATAAACCTTCAAACATATTAAAATCCGTTTGAACAAAAATGAGACAGTTAATCAAATAATAACTTATATAAAGGAACTATACATTTGTCTCATAAATCGTAACATTGTTCAAATGACCCAACAGAATTCTCCCACAACCGCAGTCGCACTTTGCACGCAAAATCTCGAGAAGCATGCACCCTCGAATGTCTTAGTGCGTGTAAAAAGACTTTGCTGGGAAATGAAATTTTAATCCTTCCCGACACTCTGAAATATAACGATTTCCGCGAACAAAGCCCTAAAAGTATACATATCGTGGATACGGAAGTTATAAAATATCGCATTTTTTATGTTGCTAATTTTAATCACGCCCAACCAGTCGTGGATGAATCTCTCTGATAATCTATCTAAAGTAATATCCGTAAAGTCATTCAAGCAGAGGTGATTCAGCAGAATTTTTTTATCTTCTACCTGAATACCAGGAAGTTTCTCCACTAGCGAGTGATCTCTGGGAGAAAAACGGATGTCATTGAAAACAAAATACGGTCTAAGGACAAACATAAAGCTATATACGTACCTTCGCATAGACTCTCAATGAAATTTCAAAATAGAGATAAATGACGAAGTTGAAAAATGTTAGTAATAGGAGTCATTAGGAAATCATATAAAGCCCATATAATTTTCCCTCAAACGTCATGCCATAAAAGATCGGACTTGGCGTATCTGCGTAGATTTCTGTCGCTTAAACAAGGAAACGACTCCCGATAGTTTCCAGTGCCATGTACCGACGACATCTTATCTCTGTTAGGTTAGAATAAATTTTTTTCACCAACTTGGACTTACTTAAATGCTTTTACCAGATACCATTACCTAAGTGATTGTACCTCATACACCGTTTTCAGCACACTCAGGGGACATTATCAATTTTTACGTATGCCTCCGGCTTACGTTGCGCCCCAATTATAATATAGTGTTTGGAGACTTTTAAGGGATACCCTACATGCTTATATGGTTGGTCTTGTAATCTTTTCTAATACCTTAGAAGTACATTCACATAAAGTAGAGCTAGTGCTACAGAGACAAAGACAAATAATCTCAGAGTAAAATATCTAAATGCGAGTTTTTTAAAACCGAACATGTTGATCTAGGTTTTATGTGTCTAGTCAAGGTCTTAAAAGTAGTCCATGGTAAGGTGTCGGCTATTCATAACTTTCCGGTACTTATTAACGTAAAAGGGGGATACAGCACTTTTGCGCTGTAGTGGGTATTACAATCGTATGTAAATATGTAACTCTTCAATCATGACAGCTCCTTTAACAGATCTTACGAAGAAGAGCGTAGATTTATTATGGTCTGAAAAGCATCAACAGGCGTTCGATATCTTAAAAGCGGAAAATGCAGCTTACCTAACTTAAAAAATCCTGATTTAAATAAGGAATTTTTTTTATTGCAACAGACGCCTCAGACCAAGGGTAAGAGGGATACTACTTCAGTAATATGATAAACAGTTCTTCCCTATAGCTTTTATTCACGTAAACTAAAGCCCTCTGAAAGTAAATATGCAGTAATAGGCAAGGAAGGGCTAGGTATCTTTAACACTAGTACATTTTAAGTTCATAATCTATGGCTATCCTGATAAAGTCCTTACTGAACATGAGTCCTTTACCGAGTTTTTCAAAGGCTTTAATCACAGTCCAAAAGGAACTCGGTGACAAATGATCATTCAGGTTATTGGAGCCAAGATAAGATATCTACCTGGGAAAGCAAATATCATAGCTGACGCATTATCCCGCAATCCCGCACCATACAGCAAAGAACCATTAATTAGACTAAAAGATATAGAAACATCCGTGCCTATTGTTAAAACCGTATCTAAACAAGAAAATTCCTTAACCCAAGAGATCGCGAGCATTGAATATCTGGGTTGGAGCGCAGAACTGTTACAAACTGAACAAAGCAAGTGTCAACAGCGATAAGCAAAACAATAAACACCAAACAATAAACACTTCGAAACGGAAACAGGGTCAGTAGCTAGGCAAAAACAATAAACACTTCGAGCAGAAACCCTAAAGCAAAAGTATATTTATAGTATGTGTATCAGAATAATGTAATCAAATGTAATGTTCTATGTAGGTCTGTGACGAGGAAAACCCGAAGAACACAGCAGAGGACTAACGACCAGGTAGTAGTAATAATCTCTCTCATACCAATCGTCATAAACTGGTTGCATTCCGTCATCCAGGGTTCCCTCCTATGTCACAGAAAGCCAAATCACTGTTTTACTGGCCTACAATGCTTACAGATATAAAAAGCACATAACTGATTGTAACACGTGTCATGAAAACAAGGGACACACTAAGACACCTGTCAGTTAAGGGCCTATCCTGTGCCAAATCAATCCTTGAAAGAATATACGTAGAATTATTAACAGAATTACGAGTCTGACAGAGGGAATAAACACTTCTTAGTGTTAATAGTTCCTTGACACGTTATATAGAATTAATAGCACTAAAAACAAACACCGCAATTGAGTGCGTTAGGAATATTTATGAGTGCAAATCAGTAAATATGGAATTCAACACATAATAATCTGTGACTCGGGTGGTGTAAATCAATAATAATCTCCTTAACACGTTGTGTGAATTCCTTTCCATTAAGAAAACCAATAATATATTTTATCACCCAGAGTCAATCGGTTTGGTAGAATACCGGATAATTAAATAGGAAGTGTCAATGTCTTACGAGTTACAACTCGTGATATTGGATCCGAACTGGATTATAGCGGTTCTCGCGGTTTTAAATACCTTTATCATTCATATCTCATATCTGTAGAAATGATACCGCAAGTAGCCTTATACGGTACGCCGCTAGAAACACTCCACATATTCAAGCCAACCATTAATTTATCAAATATATATAAAAAAAAAAAAAATATAAATAAATAAATATATAAATAAATAAATTGGATACAAGTGGAGTCAATATAATACACTCCGTAAGAAGTCGGAAGGGTTACAAATTATAATAAAAAAGGAATCACGATAAAATCAATAAGCAAAACGTAACCATAGATAATTAAATATCCAAATATATATGCGTAAAGAATTGAACTCTAACTTAACGCTTTAGTAATGACAAATAAGCTAAAAGTTCAAACACATATCAAAACCTACTGACATATTGTCTGTCCCGGTGATTTATATTCGTAGTCAATATATAGAATAATAATAATAATAAATAAATAAATAAATAAAATAAAATAAAAGAGATTTTAAAGTCAGGAAGTCTAGAAGTGAAAATGTTATCTATGAAATAATCCTATATGAATCTTATACAGGGCTAATAATATATATATAATTGTATGGAAACCTTTTTCATATAGTTTGAATAAGGAATATTTAATTTAACATAATTACAATTATGCAGTTTTCCAACATGAAACTAATATATTGTTCAATTTTGTACTGTTTTTTTTTTTTCAGACATTCTTTTCGTGTGGGTCGAGTATTAAAAGATAATAAATTTATCCTAAAGTCGTATTTATTGCAGCAAGTAACGTAACTCTTAGCTGGCTGAGAGCAATCTCCTGCCAAGTGACGACGTCATCATTGCCGTATCAGCATTTGTTCCTTTTAACCTCAATAATCTGCTTACACAGGCTTCATCTGTGTGTCGTCTCTGCTTGCAAAACAGATTGACTGGAGAAAGGAATGCTTAGCCCGAACTTCTCATGGGCATGGCAGACGTTAGGTACAAGTGTCTATCGGTGTGCGCAATGCAACTTTAGCTAAGGAGTTGCAATCATTTTAAAATTAATAAACAAAATAAGGAAATAGAATTTTTATAACATCAAAATGAATTAATTTTTTCTGAACCTCATAGACATTTAGAAGTATCACGATATGGATATGGAATATTTACTTGCAAC
This sequence comes from Macrobrachium nipponense, assembly GCF_015104395.2. Classification (NCBI taxonomy): domain Eukaryota; kingdom Metazoa; phylum Arthropoda; class Malacostraca; order Decapoda; family Palaemonidae; genus Macrobrachium; species Macrobrachium nipponense. Next base: position 9,642,082 of record NC_061110.1, on the reverse strand, counting down.
ATTAGCCTATTACAATTCAAGTAAAACATTCATGGGAAAATGTCACATTTTTCTTGAAAAACCCAAAGTTTATTTAGAAATTAGTTACATAGTGGGTTTTTTTTTCGTTGCATCTCCTACCTATTAATAATGTTTTAAAAGTTAACCTCAGAGGATGCGCACGAGAAAATTGAATATGAAACTTTTGTTAGGGCACATAGAATCATGATTAATCTTCTCTTTGACTCTTATGTTGCCTGGCAATCTTACAATTAGCTCCGTTTTCCACTTCTTTGTCTAGTAACTTACTACCAGTAATATCGAATTTTCTTTGGGATTCGTATTGAATATCTGTTTATTTTTTATAATTATGGATATTTTTACAGTCCTCATAGACCTGGATAGGTTCACTCATTGTTAATGCCATGGATAAAAAAGTTTGTACAGCGGACTCTTTTGAATTCCAAAATATCAGCGAATTCATGTGGGTTAAGTCTGGTCTAAATGGCTCTCTTCCCTCCCCTGTATTTGGATGTCGTCTGAATTTACTTTGCCCTTGTGACAAGTATAATTTCACTTGCAGGCTGATTAATGGAACCTGGTTACAGTATCCTGCAGTACGAGAGTTTCACATCGCAACTTCAAAAAAATCGTTCGTCGCAGCGGACGACTACAGTCAAGTAACAACCGCCTACAATGTGAAAGGAATTTCATGGACTTCTTCGACCGACACCGTATCTCGTCGTTAATCTCGACCGACACCGTATCTCGTTGTTAATCTCGTTTTAATGCGGAACGCTCCGGTGGCTGTGGAAATCGACTACAAATGGGACATACTTCCGACAATTACGACCCGAAGGATATTCAACTCTACTTTGCTGGCGAAGGACTCGTGCTGGGGATGTTTTTTTTATTCATCGCGAACGTAATCGTGTAGCTTAGGATGCAGAGAATAAGTATGAGCGCAAAAATAGAACGTTGGACCCGCCCAGGCAAATTTTCCCCTTGTTTTAACCCTGTGAAAATAGGCCGTTTCATTGGGCCATAGGTGGTTGTCTGGAACTGTGTAATGGACGAAAAGTGGTTCGAAAGCTAGTTAAATGTGAAGTAGTATAACCTCGGTCATGTATCCTATATATATAAAGTATCATGTATCCTATATATAATTGACATAAATAACAGAGTCGAAATATATCTTTGCGTGTACGCAATAGGAATCTCATTATATAAAATGATCATAAATAACAGAATCGAAATATATCTTTGCGTGTACGCAATAGGAATCTATTTAAAGTGCACATATATTAATCATAATTATATGAATCCATATACATATGTATAAACAAATCAGGTAGCCTATAATCAATCTGCTACTTTTTATCTTACCAATATCTGCAGTTATATGAGTTAGTATATTGATTAATGTATCAGATATATAACATTTTGCATAAAAATCAACGAATCAATCAGCATAAACATTAATAATTTTATCAATTCATATATGAAATTTTTATCAGTTAAAATATGATTTTTATCATGTTAATCTTCATTCTATGCAATTATCAGAGTACATTAGTATTTTCTGTAGCATATGTATCTTAATGAGATGAAGTGAAAAACTGTATCATTATATATCCGTGATCACTATTATTTACCAATATCATTGTTTTATATTTTATTACTTGAATCAATTCATGTACACCATGAATTTTTTATTTACTAATATATATATAATATATATATATATTCACATAGTGTCTGTATCACACTCCTATAAGTCAAATGCAAGTCAAGTTTGAGTAATATTCAGTAGCTGGTTTTGGTAGCTGACCGAGCTAATGTAAGTGTTTACATAATAAAAATATGGAATGTTAGTCCATATATATAAAAGATTGCTTGCAGGAATGTGATCAGACTAGAGACGCTAAAGATGACGTATACAATAAGTATGTAGGCTAAGATAACATGCCGTCACCTGTAGTCATTCAATTGTTTATAAACATTAGTCCAAGCTCCCTGCTTGAGACAACTACCCCGACCTATAATTCAAACAGCCTACGTGATCTGTAGCGTGTCTCATTTGATTGTGTGTTCGTATGAAACTATGTCATTTGTATGTATGTTCATATGTTCGAACTACTGTCTGTTCCTTCATAACTGTAACAGAGATGGTAGACAGGGAGAACAGAGTTAGCTATCGTCATTAGAAGACCTGTACCTCTTTACCTAAGCTTTATCATGTAGAAGAATAGGATTAGCCATCATCATTGGCAGAAGCGATCAAGCTATCGTTATTAGAAGACTTGTACAATCATATCTGATCTTCAGCATGTAAAACTTCAGAGGAATACATATAGTTTTATATTTCGTGTTTTCTACAAGAACCTCCTCACCATGAGTTTAACACATCGTCGTCATAACCAACAAGATAATACCGACTTCGTAAATGATCTACAAACCCCAGACACTCCATGAAGATGGAAGTGCAATACCAACCGACTTAGCGTAATATTATCGCTAGTCTAACATTACCTCATAGGGCGCCTTATCATACAAGGCACAGCCCCTAATACATTTACATCTGCTGTTGCACAATACTTCGTTTTTGAAACATTTTACAGCGTCTGCTCCGACATGACTGGGTGCAGCTACACTTCCTGATCCTCTGGCCATGTCTGCAATAGCTACCTCTCGCAGACTTACTTCGCGATCCTTTATTACCTCTTCGAGTGACATAAATTTTTCAGCACATAAAGAACTGATTCCGACTGTACACCTGTTTAAGTAAACCTGTGTTTTGTCCCTAGTTTGTAAGTTCCGCCATCCATTGTCTCAGTTATAATTGCCTTTGCATTCGCAAACTCCGCTCGTCCACGGTCAACAAGTGGAATAGAACCATGACAGTGTCCCCTGCAAGGGCTGGCTTGAAACGCTGTACTGATTTATCCTTCATTTTTTAGCTTGCTTCTCTTGTTGTATTTTCGATTCCATTTGTTCAGCCTGAATGCTACGATTTCTATTGCATGGGCAACAGAGCCCACAGGATCATCAACATTGTCATGTACAGTTGAACAACACTGACCAGAAGGATGACATGGAATGTTTTGACCACACGAGGTGCAATTTATGGCACAACTTTCAGCACTTCTCCCCTGTTCTACATTTTGATCTTCTTCATCAACTAAACAAAGTGCTTCTGCAAGCTGCTCCTCTGTCTCCATGCCTTCCATTATCATCTTGGTCAAGTGATCCTGGTAATTGAAAATGAAACGGTACTTCCCATCTGGTTGACTCTGCATATCAATCAAGTCAACCTGCAAAGACACAGTACAAGACAAAATTATAAGTAATGCAAATACATCATCATAATTTTTATTGTCAGCAGAATTATTATTTATTATTATTATTATTATTGATTTTAGTAGTAGTAGTAGTAGTAGTAGTAGTAGTAGTAGTAGTAGTAGTAGTAGTAGGGTCATGCATATAATTTATTACATTAAGGTTAGATTGGAAGGCTAGGACACTACTTTTCTTTAGCTGACATTCCTCACAATACTGCAAGAACAGCGTTATCTGATCACGTGAAATGTTTGCATATTTTTCTTTGGTTGCCTTACACATACTAGTTCTTCCTCCGTGGCCAATTATGCGATGAATAGCTAGAAGTACATCAAACACATCTTCAGCACAAACGAATCGCAGCCGAGTTCCTTTCTTCTGCAACTTTTGCACGGTGGTACCCTCAATTGTGGCCTCCAGTATTTCATATTTTTGTAACAAACGATAATCCTGCTTAGTCTTCGTAGGATTAGATTGTTTAAGTTCATTCAGGCGACTAATTACTCGTTCGTATTCTTCCGGGGAAATAAACGAACTATTTGTAGCTTTGTTTTCTCAGACTCTAGAAGTTTTGTTTGGAAAAGACTTTTCTTACTTTCCATTGTGAAGCTTTTCAGTGTACAATATACTTGCAACAAATAAGTGATGAGAGGAGCACGAATATTTCCGTCCTCGGCCGAACCTAAGTAGGAACTAAACTGCCTGTTCAGACAAACACTACACTTACACCAACCACACTTCGAAAAACCATTTGTTATCTGCTGGGGAAACTAATTCGAGCGTGTTTCAAGTTCAGTTTTAGTTCTTTCAATATTCTAATATACTTGTAATGTGTAATGTAAGTTTTTAATGTTGAATAAAAAAAACACACACATTTATTAATACTTAGACTTTTCCTAATCAATTTTAAGTTACTACTTGTTTAATTTTGCATAATGACCAGCAGGTATTGGAGTAACTTTACAAAATGACCAACGATACTAATAGTAATTTTGCAAAATGACCAAACTTCTGGTCATTTTCCAAATGACCACAATTATTTGGGCATTTTGCATACTGACAGATATTTTGGTCCTTTTCCAAAATGACCGGGCAGTTTGCAAATGACCAACTTCCTCAAAATGACCGTAACACACACACACATACACACACACATATATATATATATATATATATATATATATATAAATATATATACTACATATATATATATATATATATATATTTTACTTTTATATATATATATATATATATATATTATATATATATATATATATATATATATATATATATATATATAATATATTATACATTATATATATATATATATATATATTATACATATATATATATATAATATATATACATATATATATATATAATATTATACATATATAATATATATATATATATATATATATATATATATATATACTATATATACATATATATATATATATATATATATATATATATATATATATATAATATATATATATATACTATATATATATATATATATATATATATATATATATATATATATATACATATACATATATATATATATATATATATATATATATATATAATATATATATATATATATATATATATATATATATATATCATATATATGTATATATATATATACTATATATATATATATATATACTATTATATATATATATATATATATCATATATATATAATAATATATATTATACACATATATTATAATTATATATATAAGATATATTATTATATATATATATATCTAGAATATATATATATATATATATAAACGGTGAATCAGAGGACTCCTGTTGGGTTAACTTCTGTAATGAGATTGATCAAATATTGGATCTTCCTCTTTTTAGACTTTGATCAAAATGCTACTTTGCTGAAAATAGCCACGCTGTCGACCTTCTTTTCCAGAGGTCTTTTATTCCTCAAACAATTCACCTTGTATTTTAATCAGCTGTATTTTATTGGTTCACCTATTAATTTATTCATTTTTCTCTTCTAATATAAATTCTTTTCTGTCCATATTCCCTATTATCTTCTGAAATTTCTTTCAAATGAACACCATAGTCTTTGGAAGCTTGAATTTCAATTCAGTTTTCCCCCGTCTGCTTGTTCCTTATGAGTGGGGCTCATTTTCTGAATAATAGTCGCAAATATTATTCTTTAATTTGCTCTTGTTCATCTGATTCTAGTGTTTGTTCCTTCTGTTACCTCATTTCCCACTCATAAGTCTTTAATGTCTTTTCTCTCACATGCAGAAAGTGTGTGCTAGGGGTTCACAATTTCTCTCTTCTGTTAGTAGTGTGATGAACACACTACAGTATTCAACACCCAAAACAGTATGGCTCTCTTGAACACATTATCTCTGTTACTTACCTCTTTGCCTCTTCCAGACTTATGTGCACTCAGCACATTCTAAGGCATTGAGATTCCTGTCAGTATGATCACATACCAACCATTAATTTAATTGTCTAGAGTAAAATAATTACTTTGGTGCCCAAACTCCTATCCTGAGGTCACCATGTAAGAGACACTGCAGCAACCTTGAAAACACCAAACTTTACTAAGTAGGGTAAATGAAACATCAGTAACAATTTGTGCTAAGATTTAATTATATAGGTACTTAAAAAATAATATCACTTATGTGAAAATGGCAATGATGAGACCAATGAAGCAATGATTTTCATGTCACTGGGACCTAATCCACAACACCCTCCTATGACTGAAGCTCCAAGGGCTGCCCATTTTGGAATTTCTTTAGTAAATGGCCACTCTTGCTCTCTACCATCCCACCTGAGGATAATAAAAACCTTGAAATATTTCTTTACAAAATTGTATGGTGTGTAAAAATAGTACGATTACAATATTAATACTGTATACTGATTTTGCTTTATGCCTTTAACTTTTGACAGCAAGAACAGGAGACAGCAGTAAGGAACAGTCTATATGGTTCATTTGTTTTAGAGCAAATCCTCATGAGAAGAACTGACTTTAACATGGCAAAAGGAACTTTTGCCATGACAGCTTGTAATGTCATCCATCTCTAATTGTTCTGGCCTACTATTGATCAGAATGAGCTGCCCACATGATCAGAATGTACTAATGTTTACAATATTTATCATTTCCTTGGCTGTTGCAACCTAACTCCTTTCCAAGTGGTATGTGTGTTTGCTACTTGGGGTTTCACACCCATTCTTACATTCCTTCAATTTTCAGACAGGTTCTAGTCCAATCCTTGCCCCTCTGTTCCTCTTGGAGCATTGCATCGATAACATAGATGTTGCCATGCCAATTTTAGTTACCATAAGTCAGTCAATCAATTATCTGTTTGTTGATGGACTTTTGTCCAGTAGTGTATCTTTCTCATCCCTTCATGTCCTTGTCATCTTATCATGTTGTCAGCAGCTAAGCATACCTCCTGCCTCACACAACACAAAAAGGAGTGCACTAGGTAATTTAACTACCAGAGAATTGACTTCCAAAAATTCACAGCCCTTGATAGTAGCCTTGATAAAGAAATTGCATCCTCTTCTCACAGTGTGTGTCAAACACAAATCACTGTCTTGTATTTAACAAATGCATAATTTGTATTCATTTCCCTACCTCACATGAGATTTTCAAACATAAATCCCTTCACTTTATTATTGTGCAGTAATAGTATAGCTGAAATTCCAGAAATGAATAAATCTGAAATTGCAGTAATGAATACATCTGAATATTTACAAGACTAGCCAAGCCTTACCCTTTATCAGGAATCCACCTCTCACCATGATTAGGATAGACCACTCGAGGTAGCTCGGCTGGTGGAGGCAAAGAAAGATTTGCTTGCTCTAAAAGTGAAGCAATATGTTCTGGGTGTGTACAGTTAACTCCTATTCCAATTAATTGTTCACCACTCTCCTCATAGCACTGCTTTACGGCTTCACTAAAGTCATCTCCGTAGTTGGTGTGATGCCCGTCCTGTTGAAAAGGAACAAAAATGTTACTAAGGCTAAACTACATAAAGAGTGCATTAAAAAAAAAGAAAATAGGAATTTGAATTTAAATGTTATCTTCTGGAATTATCTAAATCATTAGTATGTGGGAACTATTATTTCTTTAAGGATGAAACTATCTGACCTTGCTGTGAAGGGTCTCCTAAATACTGCATAAAAAATTGGATAAATAGGATATCTAAAATACATGTCCACTTTTAACTTTGCAAGAAACATTGCCTTAACTCTGAAATTTAAATTAAGTAATAACTAATAATAGAGTCCCATGGTATACAATAAATATACAGGACTGTACAAATCTAGATTATTCTAATCAATAAAAACTACTGCCTACTCGGGTTACAATTTATCATACAAATGGTAAAGTCAAAAATAAATGATGGAACATCATTTAACAAATTAAAAATCCATGTTTACCAGGAGTGTAATTAGCTACCCATGCAGTAGAACTTACCCTCTACTATTTTGCTTGTGCAATAAATTGAGGTAAGTAGCAGCAAAAACATAATAATTGTAAAATTACTGCACTCTCCAGAATGTATAAATTCCAAATGAATTTATTCTGCAAAATGGCCCATTCCTTCAGAGTTTTATTAAGCTATTAGTCATTGTTGTTAAGTGCTTCCAGCTCCAATTACTACAAATGAGGGTTACAACAGTTTGTGGGTTAATAGACCTGGTGAAGAGTGAGGTAAAGCAGCTCCCATTCATGTGCAAATGTCAATGGTTAGGTAGAGTTGAGAGTTGCAAGCAAGGAGGCAGCAGATGAAAACAGATGGACAGGGAGAATGCGTCAGAAAAATGAGAAAGCACACCATCTGCCACCTCTTTGATGGAAGACAATGACCTGCCTCCAACCCTTCATTTCTCATAGTTAATTCAGACTGTACTTGGAGTGAAAAGACTTAACTACCATCTGAGGCACTGAGTATCCCAGTTGCATATCAGACCAGGTGTAAAAAATTCACTTTCTTTTGGAGTCTATGCAACTACTGACTGGAAGATTAGGCAAGTATAAATTGACAAGTTTGCACAGGTATTCAAAAAGCAAATTTTGCTTTTAAAATATACTCTTTGGTGAGTATTTAGGACATTAAAGCTTTTAATTTTTGGGCTCTTGAATGGGTGTTGCTACTCTGCCAACTCATATTTTTAGTCCAACAGTTTAATGCCATCAGCCTTTTATCTGATTCCTCAAAGGTGTTGTTCGCAGTCCTAAGTAGCTTCACAAATGAATGCCCTATCAAGCTGATCAGCTTCAAAATAATCATCAAGTGAATTTTTTTTTTTTTTCATCTATCATTAGCTTACTTTAAAGCATGGCCAATACATTATCCCTAAGAGATGATGAGGATACAATATTGTACTGTACTTACTTTACAAGAAAATGAAATCCAAGCTTTTGTGTTTGGAAAACTTTTTAGAAGTGACACTATTGCTAGGGCCTCCTTCAGAGATGGGATGGTTTCAACAGCTAAGAAGTCAGCTCCAGCATTTATTAAAGCTTCCATTCGAGGTCTGTGCCACTGCATTAATTCTTTGTTGGACATGTTGTTGACATATTTCCATGATACTCGGACATATTTGCCTGGCATGCTCCATAAGGTCCGACTGACCCAGCAATCAAATACTGTTTACCTAAAAATAAACTGAATTTCCAGTAAAAAAAAGATGAGGCTATGAATGAATTCCTATTTGACACAATTGTCATGATCTCAAAAATATATGGAAATTGAAAATCTGAAGTTTCTTAAAACCATCCTGTTTCATAACACTCAAAGACACTACATATATGTATTGTATTCAACTTAAAGGGACTGCATCTGCTTCTAATCTACAAAATGGTCATCCCAAAGTGAAGTCACAATTTCCTGACAATTTCTAGGGGAGATATCAGATAGCAAAAAAGAACTAGTACATATTACATTGTGTGAGCTCCCTGCCATGTGTTTAGGAGGGGCACTGGTCCTACGGTAACCCATGGAGTTATTAATGAAATATCCATGGTGGGAAAAAAAATTGTCAAAAGGAGGGATGGGTCAATAACATCAACAGAAAAAAGAAAATACAGGACAGAGCATTTTTGTAAAATCATTAATAAGATATGAGGGGGAGGGATACATAATGTGAAAACAATAATATACCAGAAGTGAATTTTGAATTCGAATCAGTAATCAAGAAACTTAGAAGATGAAAAGCACTAGTCTAAATTGACATGGCTGGAAATAAAATGATATACCCAGTACATCATACATGCACCATACAGACCTTCCCCACATCCAGAGTCACTATATTCTTTGATTGCATCCTTCGCTAAATACACGCTACATTCCATGTGTTCCAGTGCCGCCTTTTCGTCTATTTTCAGGTGGCTACACAACCCCTGGATACTTGCTTGGTAGCTTGAAGTTATTATAATCTCAGCACCAGCTTCTAGATATGACTTATGTACCTTGAATAATATAAGGTGATATAAGAATGCAAGTTAATGACATTAACATGACCATAAAAAAAAGGAATCAAATTAGAAACAATAAACCATAAACTCAGCGTAATGCATATCACTGACCAGACTATCACTCACTTTATTTTACTTCTTTGTTTTGGTCATTATGTTTTTCCATTAAGGGAATTCTGAATGAAGGACTTTTAATTAATTAACTAATTCTGTAAATCCATTATACGCATGAACAACATTGATAGTAATCATACAAAGGACAAAAAGACTGTTCTAATAATGCTTCAAAACCTATGCTGGATTCTTTTGTCTCCTGCATTTGTATGCCATTAGTAATAATAATAATAATTGAAAAGGAAACCCACAAAATTACTGTGTATAACGTGTTTACTTATAAGTATTTACATTTTATTTTACTCAACACTCTTGTACTTTCAGGCCCTATCTGTGGTGGCCCTTTTTCAAAAGATGCGTAGGTTGTCAGCCTGGGTCAAGGCCCAGCTTACAACCTATGCATCTCTTGAAAAAGGGCCACAGATAGGGCCTGAAGGTACTCCAGTGTTGAGTAAAATAAAATGTAAATACTTATAAGTAACATGTTATACACAGTAATTTTGTGGGTTTCTTTTTCAATCTTCAGAAGAAAACTGAAATTAGTTTTTGTTTGGTTAATAATAATAAATAATAAATAATAAATAATAAATAATAAATAATAACTAATAAATAATAAATAATAAATAATAAATAATAAATAATAAATAATAAAATAATAATAAATAATAATAAATAATAATAATAATAAATAATAATAAATAATAATAAATAATAATAATAATAATAATAATAATAATAATAATAATAATAATAATAATACCAACCGCTTTGATAGCATTTGGGTTCGTAGCAAGGAGACGAGCACTCCACAAAGGATCCTTATCAATTTTAAAGCCTGATTCTTCCAAGCCATAACCCAGGCCACCGTCAATAACCCAGTTGCGTCCATCCAACATCTTCAATGCAAAATATATGAAGCTGTGACTAAAACCTGTAAGAAATAAATTACTAGTTTAGACAAAAGCTCTAAATGTTTTCAAAACGCAGTGAGCAGTGCCACTGTAATCTAAATGTCATTACGAAATTTAACCTTAAAGTCTAATACTGTATTCTACGAAAAAAATTTTTACTTTAAATAAATATACTTTGCATATTCATCTTGTTTCACCATGTTTCACAACATCAAAAGAGGTACAAGTTACCATTTCTATTTAAAGCTAAAAAAACTACAAACACTTGTTTTGTGTAGCTTTTGTGTAGACAGTTACAGTACTTTATAATTTTGAACCTTACATTTGCTTTTTTTTTTTTTCCTGATACAGTAGTTTTTTTTATAATTTTGTCAAAATTGATATTCAAATCACATGCTTAACTAGAATTTACCACCTCACAATTTCTAACAATGTTGGAGGACCCTAGTGGGAGCATCAGAGCTTTGGCGTTAAGTTTGATTGGGATAAGCCGGGGCAGCCTATGTTAGGTTAGGCTAAGAAGTTTAAATTGATGTTTTTAAATTTATTTTATTCTCCCAATAATTTCTAAGCAGTATTAAGGGGTAATCAGATAGCTAATGGGAGGTAAGGCATCCCAACGAGGTACAACAATACACTATGTCTCAATTTCCTGCTTTTCATTATCTTTAGATTTTCAGTTATTAGTCTACACATATGAACAGTGCATTTTTCTAGCTATTTCTTTTGTATTTTTAGCAGATTTTAGCATTGCTGTACTGGGTAAAATTTTACCCATAATCAAGCTAAACGTGGAAATTTTGTTATTCCAATAGCTTTTTATGTGATAATTCTAACAATGCTTGGTTTCCCAGTGGGAAACTGGGGTTTGAGGATGGGGAGAACAAACATGTGTAAAATATACGCTATTTAACCTGGTGTGTGGGCCCTTAATTGGCCATCAAACCCTCAATTTATCCTGACTTAAGAGTACCATAAAATAAATGGTAATATTGTATTATACCAAGACACATTCCATTTCAAAATGATAAAATTGTATAATATTTCTTATACCAGTATTTAGTCCACTTCCAGATGGAGACTGATATTGTAGGGGGGAAATGAATTGTGAAAATAATAAAGATGCAACGATAATGTGTGGTTAGGCTATTTTAGCATAGGGTTTACCAGTCCCACTAACATTTTACAAGCTAATAATTTCAGTGGACTGGTAAACCCTATAATTCAATGTAAAATAGCCTTGTTCTTTTCGGTATATATAAAAATAGCCTAACTACACAAAAATGAACATACATAAGATCCATCAACATTATTGTCGCATCTTTACTTTCCAAACAATGAAGTAATATTCCTGACAGAAAAAAACCTTAATAATCAACACAAAAACCAAATATTTTCTTAATTAGAGAATAAAGACTATGACAGGAAAACCCCATAGCAGACAAAACAAAAGGAACCTTAGGATTGTTTACGAAATGATCATGTTTAACTTAATTTTGTTATTTGTTAATGTTAATGGAATTGGAATATCAATTGTAAGCCAAAGGCCAAGCAAACAATTGGAAGGAGAGGGTAGATAGCAAGATGGAAGAAAGCGAATATGAACGGAGGTACAGTAGAAGGAATGAAAAGGGTTGTAGCTACGGGCCGAAGGGACACGGCAAAGGACCTTAAGTAATGCCTAGTGCACAGCGTGAGGTGCACTGATGGCAATACCTTCCGGGGAGGAGGGGGAAGTTTAATGATGTTGATGCCATTAGGAAGACAGAGGGCAGCATATAATTTGAAAAGCAGTCCACTCTAAAATAAATATGGCAACATAGGCTTACAAAAACACACATGGAGTAGGATATAATTTCTGCATGCTACATAGAAGGCCTAGCCTAGCTATATCTAGGTAACTATACATACCTATCTACTAGAAGAAAAGTAGTTGTAGTAATCTAAGTAGTAACAAATATAAACATGCTGACAGATTATTGGGTACTTATAAAATATAAATACCATTACTTTAACATTACCAAGACATCGCAATTCCCACTAATTTTCTTTTAGGTATTTCAACTTTAGAACTGATTAGGGTATAGGTAGCTTAACAGCGAGGACATAAGATAGTAAATATTAATTAGACTTGCTCTTCGTTGTCCAGGCCACAAAGCCATTTTACAAGCTAGGGGGAAACATCAGTACAGGCCAACCCTCATCACGGTAGACGGGTCTTATTCACTCGATATTTAATTGGTGAAACATGAATACAATTGCAACTCTAAGCATACCATTTAAAAGACTGAAGTTTCGTCAACATAGTGATATATGAAAGCCCCATACGAACTAAAATAAGCATGTGAGCTCTTCGTAAAATATGTTTTCAAGGCAGTTTTGAAATCCAATATGGCGGCTACGTTTTTCATGGACGGTTCTCATCAGTGACGGACACCATCTTTCCCCAGCCTTCCCAGCACTCATTTGGAACAATGTTAGCTGTATGTATGTAACGTTTATTGATCTTACTCAAGATTGCAGTTGTAATCAGCACAATAAAACAACATTTTGTTGCCTATATTAGTGAAGTATGAAACTTGTTATTCCGGGGTTATGGTTGGAACTGAATTCATTCTTACCTTGTAATCGGCGGTTTTTATCCTTACTGCCATCACAACTGAAACTCCACAGTGCTTATTTGATTGTTATTATACACTTTTGGGTCTCAGTTCACTCCACATTGCACTTTAAACCCGTTGCTGTTCCTGGTTTCTAAGCGCGCGCGCCATAAACACAATTACAAACAGCAGACGACGACAGACGACGACAGACGACGAAACTGCAAAGTTTTATTCCCTAAACTAAAGTTTACTTACTCGTATTTAGTTTGTAATTTACATTGTTATTTAAAAATTTTGATTTAATTCATGTATATTATCCCTTTTTTGCAACCAAATTACCCCCACCCCGAAAAATTACAGATATTTCTAACGTAGATAAAAATCAAATGTTTCTAACGTTTTCGTACATCTGGCTGCCGAAAACCATAGAGGAACGAATACGGAAAAGTGCATAGAGGAACGACTACGTTTTTTTTTTTTTTTTGCTTTTTGTTTTTGCTAGCACTTTTCATTGATTTCAGTCTTTATTAGTATTTTGAATTTCTTAAAAATATCGTATGCCAGAAATAAATGTAACCTTTAATGTTTGCATGCTAAGAATGGCAAAATCATCGTTGCCACATTAGTGGAGGCTTCACATACGCCGTTCCATTATCCTGTTAAGCGTCCGCCCCTGATGAGCTCGCTGCTAACGTACCGTCACGCTTTTTTTGTAATCAGGGATCATAGCACTGATGATAGTTTTTCAAAGTTAATATTGATTTTTATGCTTGTTATTCATACTGTAATTAACTGTTGGAAATTCTCTCTCTCTCCTCTATCTCTCTCTCTCTCTCTCTCTCTCTCTCTCTCTCTCTCTCCTCTCTCTCTCTTCTCTCTCTCTCGCTCTCTCTCGGAGTCCAGTCAATCGGCAAAGAAAAGTCATCTTCACCTCCCGCAATTGGAAGAAAGTTTGTGTATCATCTGGATGGATTCAGAACTAGAGCTCTCATCATCAAATAGGTTATCAATACCACAATCCTCATCTAGTATTTGATTGATCTCACCTAAAGAATATGCCTCCTCTTTGGGACATTCATGTGAAAGACGCGAAATCCAATTTGTCTCGATAAACGCCCGAAGCGTATTGAAAGAAAACCAACAGGGACAGGCAGTTTTCTAGCATAAGCGACCACCAGGAAAGAGTTGCCAGGCTTGGAAATAAGTTTCCCATGTGCTGAGAGTGTTACCAAATGATGTTCCTACACTTTCTATGCGAGTAAACGTATTATTACGGGGCTGACGACTTGACAAGCACAGTTAAAGTCTTGAACGTAATATCCCGTTGAAGGCGCTAACCGAGTAGATCGCGGTAAACGTATTATTACGTGGGTGACGCTTAACAGGTTATAAAACTGTTTCCATGAATTCTAGTTGTCATAGTAATGCAATAATGATAAAATTGCTTTAATATTTATGTATATATACTTCCAATACATAGCCTAATTTCACCAATTCAACGTTTTGTGTGTAGTCTTATACCCAGTTTGGAGGGTCAACACATACCGAATGGCAACAGAGAGAGAGAGAGAGAGAAAGGAAGGCGGAGGAACGAAGAAGAAAAGGGAGGTGGGGGGGGGGGGTTGGGGGAGAGGGTAGGTGGAGCTTTATACGCGTGTTCGTATCCATTTCTGCATAATGGAGTTTTTGTCTCTTGGTACAAGGACAAGTGTCGTTATTCTTTACGATTAGTGATTCACGATACCCTTATAAATTACGGCACTGGTGTAATGCCACTATAGCAAAATCTCGTTCTGTTAAGAGTGTTCGTTACAGAAATAGGTATTGCCCAAAAACCTGCTTGCACTGTCTCTGAAACCCATAGTAGACATGCTGCTTAGTTGTCAATCAAGTTTTTATAACCCAAGTATTTTTTACAAGCTAGCTATTGAATAAATTTTTTATTTTTCTCAGTCAAAAAACATATGCCCCTCAATGCTAACTTTCCTCTTTAAAGACTTTCTGGTCATTGCAAATTCGGCCCCATAATTTCTTATGGTGCGAAAACAGACAAGAGGCCATGGACCGAAACGATTGCGTCACCTACTACGGCGATAATCAGCAGTAAAACATCTTCATATATCCAAAAAGTAAATAATAAAGATATATATCGCATTACGATTATAACAATTACATGTATAGCTGATAACAATCTGCATGAATAACTGGTAAACTGTTCTGCAATGACAGTGGAGTATAGCAATTATTTACAATAGGTACGAAAGTCAAGATGTCGTGACGTCATAATACAGAACTTGAAAGAACGTTCTAATTCAGAAAATAATTACTTAAATTTGAGTCAGAGTCGAGTTACTTTTTCAATAACGAATATTTTCAAATTAATCATCATAAATATGTAAATATTGATGTTTTACTACTTATTTAAAAATTAGCCAAGAGCACGCTTCTCGTCATCTTCTACCCCAACAGCTGTTTACGCCTGCTTGTTGTTGATGAGAAATCGTGTTTCGATTGTGTGATAAAAGTGCTCCAGCGTCTGTGGGTACAAGTGGTGTGCGGATTTATCACAGGAAATGGTTAGTTTATTGACACAAGCTACTCCGTAAACATCGAGATGGCGTCAATCTTCGAAACATTTTTAGTTGTAAGTAAAAATTTCTAAAGCGTTTTGGTGAGATTTCCACTGCCGTGGGCGCCATTTTCAGTACCCTCTGTTTAAATCTGTTTTAAATCTTAAAATTTGGCCATAATTTCTACTTTGGGGAAAATACTTACTTCGAAAGGAGAGTAGAGGTCTTTAGCTCCGTTTCTCACCAACAACAAGTCGCGACTGATGCCCATCTCGGGTGTCAGGACGCGTTATAATGTACTTTTTCGGAGGGTGGCTTGCACTGATGGTAGCTGGCCTGCGTGGCCTGCTTTGATGTTTTTTACCCTAATTATCTTTTAAATGGGTGAAAAGCTCTCTTTCTTAAACTTTGTTGACATTTTTTGGTACATTTTTTAATTACGCTTACACTTTGTTGACATTTTTTGGTACTTTTTTTTTCATTATGGAAAGCACTTACCTTATACACAGCACCAGTTATACATTGCAAGTGTTCGCCACCAGCTTTGCCAACCAGCTGTCAAAAGCGTTGGGTGGGACTCAGCTCGTCATTAATGAATCAGCTGTTTCGCGTCCAAGACGTGATGGAGGAATTGCTATCTTTATAACGGCACAACATATGCAAGTTTTATTTGTTTGTTTCTTTGTTTTTGAAGTATTTGTCTGAGCTGTTACGTATCTTCCTTTTCCCCTTATTTTATATTTTATGCGGGTCCTTATCAATCTATTTAGAGTACTAGGAATGGATGTAGATTGAATACTGTAGTAAATTATAGACAAAAATGAGCAAGGACATTAATTTTTTTTTGTTCTAATTTCTTGTCATCACACGAGTTTCGGTTTTTTTATATTAATTATAACTGATCATTCGTGGATGTTGTTATTGCAGTAATCTCGTTTACACATTAAAATTTCCAGTTCCTTCCTGCCACCTATTCTACTTTAATTGACAATTTCACTTTTTTATAGTTTTTCTTTTACGTTTTCTGGAGTATTTATTTTTTCCACTCTCCGTACTCAGTAGGAGCTTTGTTGTGTACTATATGAATGTATATATGTGTCTATGTTCTTCAGATTACGTGTACAAGTGTAGGTGAATGGAGTCGAGATGCAACGATTTTTTTTCCGGAAAACAAGGAGTTTGAATAGACGTATGGATAATAGACCATAAATTTTAGTCAAGCTAAGAATCATAGAGGGTATGGCAGACGTACGTTGAAGTCTATCGTTTTTAGTCCAGCAGGAGAAACTAGCCTCTGAATTATTCGCAGTTATTATACTCTAGATTTTAAGTACTTCGAGAGAACTTGGAACTGGTTAGTTTTTTTTTTCAGGGTATTAAATGTTCCTTTTATTTTATTTATTTATTTATTTATTTATTTTTCTTTTTTTTGTTACGAACAGACTAAGGTGACAAAGGTGATCGAGAATTATATGATATATATATATATATAGTATATATATATATATATATATATATATATATATATATATATATATATATATGTGTGTGTGTGTGTGTGTGTGTGTGTGTGTGTAAAGGTATAAGCCACGAAGGAAAGAGAAACTGGACGAGTAGCTACAAGATCTTTCGACTCATGTCCTTTACTCCAGTGTTTATCTCTCCTTCGTGGCTAATAACTTTATTTATGCATATATATATATATATATATATATATATATATATATATATATATATATTGTTACGAAGTGCCAAAGAGTATCTGGGTCTGGGCACCATGAATGAATACTTGTTAACCCAAATTGCCAAGCATCTGGTTACTACAGTTACCATCTGTACTCGTTAAAGCAAGAGACTCTTTTATTCCTAGGTCTGGGACACCTTTTATACTTGGGGCACAGTTTGATCAAGTACTTGGTCATTGATTACTTCACTACCAGACACCTGACCCTCCATCGCAAATACTAAACGATCGAATACTCTAAAGGTGACAGTGATCCCTTGTAGAACTCAACAATCAAGAAAGTAATCTGACTAAGTCCATTAAAATAGATGTGAGGTAACCTTAATGAAAGGACATCACTCCTTCAACAAGTTCCCCGTTGGACGGGTGGTTTTCGCACTTGCCTACCAATCCGGTGGTCCGAAGTTCGATTCTTGGCTCTGCCAACGCAGAATCAGAGGAATTTCTTTCTGGTGGTAGAAATTAATTTCTCGATGTAATGTGGTTTGGATCCCACAATAATCTGTAGGTCCCGTTGCTAGGTAACCAATTGGTTCTTAGCCACGTAAAAATATCTAATCCTTCGGGCCAGCCCTAGGAGAGCTGCCAAACAGCTCAGTGGTCTGGTAAAACTACGATATACTTAACTTAACTTCCTTAACAGTTTCAAATTTAAGTATTTCCCTAGTTCTGATTAATTTGAGGAAAACAGCACAATTACCACTCTGTGTTTCTACCTAAACAAAATAAAATAAATATTATACTGGTGGTAAATGAAACTGATCACAAATATTTTAAATACAAAAATTTATTTCTAAAGAAATATTTTTAAATGAAATTCACAATCTCAGGGAAATTGTTATTACTTGAAAACAAAAGTTTACTTAATTCTTGAATTAATTATTAATCAAAATTGAATCAAAGTTTATCAAGGAAATTAATTAATTCAAATTATAAAGCAATAATTAAATTTGAAGTGAAATTTAATTAAATGCAGATTAATTCATAAGTATTAGATTAAAACAATTATACAATAAGAAATTATTCAAACTAATTAAGCAAAATTAATAGACTGCAAAAACGCAATAATATGAAAGCAATAAAAGCTTTGACAATACAAGCATTAAGCATGTAAAATGGACATATCAAAAGAACAAAACAAAAGAAAAAGTGCATAAAAAATATTAATTTTATCCAAACACTGTAAATGAAAACCTCGAAGTGCACTTCAAAATATTTGTAAATTACCTTCCAGTACAGTTGCAACTTCTCACTCACAAAAGGAAAGGCCTGTTACAATCTTCAACACTTTCGTGGGCGCCTTCACAAAAATAATGATAATAACACTATGCTCAGATTCCACAAATAACACATATATTACTAAGAAATTACACAGAGTTAGTAATATCGAGTGACCAATTTATATAAAAACATGAGTTGCGTTACGGTAATGAAACAGTCTTGTGTGTGTGAGAGAGAGAGAGAGAGAGAGAGAGCCACTGCTGAACACATGCATAGTCCCAAAAAAGAAAGAATGTTCTATGGTTGGATATGGCGGGCGAAAGGGCCCCTCTCATCAAGACGGTTGAGCAATGTGTTCAAGACGAAAACATATTACGTCGTCTGATGGAATATCGAGTATGGTATGGGGCCCCTTGGCTGCATTCTGAACGAAGTGAGTAGGCATAAAAAATGAGCTTAACTCATCTATTTTCAAGAGGTTGGGTGACTGCTCAGGGACAGAGCAGTCTCTCTTTGCGCTCATACGCTACTTCTCTCTCTCTCTCTCTCTGCTTTACGTATGTTCCAAAATGAAATGTTACGCTACTTAAATATGTTATCCGTAAATGTGGGAATCTGAACACAAAAATATACATTTCATAACATTATACACAGTTTCTGAGGGAAATTAATTGTATTACCAAAACCATAATTGTATTACGAAACTTACATTGTAAGACTATATATATATATATATAATATATATATATATATATATATATATATATATATATATATATATATATATATGTGTGTGGTGTGTGTGTGTGTGTGTGTAATAGTGTGGCACAGTGTTGTTATTCCAAAGGGCAATAACTTAATAATACTTAAGAAAAAGGCACGAAACGGATAATAAGAGAAGAAAACGACAGAGTGGAGAATAGGGGGGAGAGCACGAGCAAGAACAGGCGAGTGGTGCAGCAGCCGAACAGAAAGAAGAAGAAAACACAGAGTCCAGCAAAGAAGAATCCAGCAAAGAAGAACAAGTACAAAGTGTGGTGTGCAAGTCCATAGACAGTGAAAAGTGACAATCAATACTCAGTGTAATTCCCTCGTGCCTATAGACTCGTAATTGCAACAAGTGCCAATCCAGTTTTATCAGTCCAAGAGCCCAGAAGGTGGAAACTTTTATAAGTACCCCAGCGAAGAATAAACCTATGTTAGATATATCAATCTTCATTTCTCATCCAAAACTATAACCTTTTTTGCTAATTACAGATTAAGAACATTTTAGCAAGGTAAGAAAGATTCATCTAAGTCTAATTCTCCAAAGTATAGCCTCCAAGTCGGCACACGTTACCTTAGAGCTGTGCGCAAATAGTCAGTACCGCCACAGTTAATTGGTGGCAGCGGTGGGATAGGAAGAGATACAGTAACAGTTAAATGGTGTAGTGTTGGCATAAGAAATTTCAATCCAAAACCTCCACTCGAAAATAGAAGGTTCTCCCCCAAAAGACAGTTACCAGTGCTCCTCCCAAACACAAAGACAGTTACAGAGTCGTAACCATAAAAGCGTTTCACCAAGGAAAAAAAACACCCACCCTTCGCGAAGAAAAACTCCACTCCGAAGTACAAGAAACAGTCGATAGAAGTTCCACACGAAGATACAAGATGTCGAACGCGTAAAAAATATATCAAGAGGAAAGAAAGCACAATTCAGAAAACGCCCAAATCAACGCGCTTCCTTTCCCATCCCGAAGAGAAGAAGAGAGAGAGAGAGGGGTTCCCCTTTCCCGCAGAGACGAACCAACACATCATTCAACGCGAGTTAAACGCAAGCTGTCAGACGTAAGCCCGGGTGCCGAAGACGACGAAAGAAGTTAAGTCCAAAATAATATCCCCACACTTACATAACATTAAACTTTATTAAAAGTAAATTACGCGATTAACATTTCAGTTAGTCAATTTTAAGATTTGGTATTTCGAGATTAAAAGATTTTCACTCTGAACTTTTTTTTTTTTGGCAACGAAACTACGATATTTCTTCATTTTACTAATTCTAACTAATCAACTACTAAGACTTTTTAAAGTTGAACATTTGTATTTACTAACCAATAACTTTAAATTTGAATTTGAATTTTGATTGTCATTTTATGTTGTTTTTTGTGATTTTGGTTGTTTTGTGATTTCTTATACTTTGTTTTTTTGTTTCAACATTTGCTTTTTATTTCTTATTGGTTACGTCGAGTGAATGTCAATCTGATTTATATCGTTTGTTTAAAGGTCGTTTAGGATAACCAGGGTAATCCACGGGATGTTTCTCGTTAGCGTACACTTTATGGTCAGTTCAGGATCGTTTTACCAGTACTGTTAAGAGGGTTTTTGCGGTTGTTTAAGAATCGCCTACCGGGGTAACGTAAGACTTTGAGAATATTTCTTGGGGAAAATTCTTTTATTTTGGTGATCGGATACACGAGTAAAGGTATTTTATTTCATCAGCTCTTTTACGGGAAATTATTACTACTTACGGGATATTACTACCATAACTTTAATAATTTTAGAGATACTCAGTGTTTAAGAAACTTTTTAATTAACGAGAAGATGGTCCGAAGGAGATCAGCTCGAAATAAGAAAGCAAGAACTCTTGTTCCCACTACAAGTCAAACGAGGAAATTAGACATGGCTGAGGGAACACAGTCGAGTAACTCAGATGCCGCAGCAATGGGAACATGTAGGGGACAGGCAATTGCTCATATAACTAAATTTTTCGGAAGAAGGGAAGGTCAGGAAACCTGTAAATTAGAAAACTGGATAGAACAAATAGAGATACGCTTAAGCAACATGACGGGTACAGATAAGGAAAAACTTCTTAAAGCCAAGAGCTATCTCGACCTGGAGTCAGGAGACTTAGAACAATATGTCCGTTCAGAGACTTATCAAAGGCTTAGGAATTGGGAAGAACTGAAGCAGTTCCTTAGGAAAATATATTCCCCACAAGACGAAACCGATCCGGTGATCCGTCTTGCAGGCATATTCCGCGATATGAAAACACGCAAAGGCCTTATTGACCCATCGATCTATGACGATGAGTTGGATAAGGCATTTTCAAATAATCAGTGGATAATTACAAAGGGGGATAAACAAGGAATAACACATAAGAATTGTAAAAGATTAATATATCTATCTTTGCTCTTGGGAACTTTACCTGAAGCGGTCACCGCAAATGGGGACCAACAGATGACGTAGCAGAAATTGATTTAGAAGTCAGGAAAATCTTAGGTAAGAACCCTGAAGGGGATGATTTGTCTCCACCCATAACCACCCAGGACGGGAAGGTGAGAAGACAGGATAACTAGAGCAACGAGGTTCAGAGACTGACGGTGACAGCGCCGCCAGTCAAGGTAAAGAAGTAAGGGAAAAAAGAGGTTGAGAAATGAATTAATAGTAGCAAATTCGACTTGCCTGAAATTGAGATAAAATTTGAATCCAGTGGAAATAGTAAGAGATAAACAGAGGTAGTCATAAAAATATAAGGTCAGCAAAGAATTGAATCGGTTATATTTTTCTCACTTAAGTTCGAACAAAGAGGTAGACTGTAAAATCACAGACGTTCAGAATAATAATATCTTGGTAATAAGCCTGTTAGATCGTTCATTCTAAGCCAGGAAGAATTTCATTAAAAGAGAAGGGTTGTGTAGCAACGAATAAAAAGTTAGCTTTGCCCATTTGTTAATAGTTTATCCAATCATGAATAAACAAGGGGTCAACATTGACGCACCTAGAGAGCAATTAGTAATTTAGGAAAAAGAGGGTCCGTAAGATTTCTAGAATACCAATGTGCAAGTTAATTAGAAGAATCTAGACTCGATGAGAATTCCTTGATGGAAGGTATTCTGAAGAAGGATAAGACAGAGGGAAGATATCCAGAATGTAATACGAGTTCATAACAGATCAATAACTTCTTAGAATCAAATCAAGACACTTAAGAAATTAGAAGGAGAGTTAAACTTAAACCTGGAGAAGGTACGTGGGAAGAATGTACAGTAAACCCAATTTTTAAAGGGAAGGAAATTCTCACGCTTACTGAAGGGACGCAAGTAAACGGAATACATTATTCTTCTAGTTTACATGAAAGCCTAACAGAAGTATACGCCACACCTATTCGAGTCGTAGAAGGGGAAACGGTAGCAGTAATCAATAAGGAAAACGAAAATTTGGCTCATAAAACTGAGAAGGGCTAAGTTGGAATCTCATTTAAGGGATATAAGGAAAAATCTTGCCAGAAGGGAAATTGTAGACTTAGCGCGAATGTAAAGATATAGTCGCGACACATGAGGAGATACAAGCGAAATAACGCACAAAATGGTCGTTCCACTAAACAGAAAGCCAATCTACACATCAGCCTACAGAGTAGAACATTCCCAGAAGGAGATCTTTGAAAGAGAAGTACATGGAAATGGATAGACAAGGAATAATAGAACCATCAAAATCCCCGTAGTCTTTTTCACTATTACTAGTATTCAAAGGACGAAAAAAAACAGAGTAGTTGTAGATTTCAGAAAATTGAATAAAATTACTGGAAATTATCTTTATCCAATACCGATTAATTAGAGATCTTATCGTCACTAGAAGGTTCAAGAAATAATTCACCACTATAGATTTATCGCAGAGATTCTGGCAAACCCCTATGACGAAGAAAGTAAACCTTCGACAGTTTTCTCCACTAGTAACGACAAGTATCAATGTGCAAGAATGCCTTTGGTCTAAGGTATAGCCCCGTAACTTTATAAGATAAAATGGATAAGAATTTGGTCGATTTGATAGGCAAAAGAGTGCACTGCCACATAGACGATTTGGTAATAACAGCGAGATGCCATAGAGGAACACGGAAGTAGTAAGAGAAGTCCTAAGAAGATTAAAAGACAAACCTCAAGCTAAGGTTAAGAGGGATTCAATTTCCTTACAAGGCAAATAGATTACTTTGGACTTATAGTAATTGAAAGCGGTGTACAAGTAAGCTAATTAAGGATTAAGTCGGTTAAGGAATACCCTAAGAAGGACGTAAAGTAATTTTCAGTTTAGTCGGTATTTACCTAAGATATGCAAAGAGCTTAGCAATCATATCCGCGTCTCTGACAGAGTTGGAAAGGGAACACATTATCATTCACGTGGACAGCGAAAGCAACAAGAAGCATTTGTCGAAATTGAAGGGATTAACGCATCCACGCACTTAGTTTCCCAGATTTCCGTAAAGAAACTCCATTAGCCGCCGAAGCAAGCCGTGCCAGAATAGGAGCGTACTAAATGAAAAGAATACGTTGATAAACAACCAGTCTATAGCATCTTACAGTAGGAAATTTAGGCCCACAGAGGCAGATGAGATAGCAATGTGCACTGATCACTCAGCTGCAGAAGAAAGTTAAGAATCCGAATTTTCCGAAGGTAGAGCCCGTAGATTTATGACAGCCAAGGACTACGATATAGAGGTGAACGTAGGTTCCTGGAAAGACAAATAAAACGGCAGACGCATGAGCAAGGCATGCTTTGCAAAGTGATAGTATGAATATGATAAGTCGAGACGAATAACAAAGCGAAACTATACGCAGTGGCACAAATGTATTTACTGTGCAATTATACAAAGAAGCCTTGCCGGCAAAAGGGTTTCATGAGAGGAACCAGAAGAGATGAAGATTTAAAAATGATCTCCAAGTGCGAGAGAATAAAGATAATTAGCTCCCAAGAATCAAGAAAGCGAGGAGAAGGGTTGAACGTTCCGCAGATGCATTAATGATATAGACGACGTATTAATTTATAGACGTCACGAATATGACCCATTTGGTCAGTTCACAGGTGTACTCCATAAATGGGTAGCGCCTCAGTGCCCAAGAACCCAAGTCGTTCAGCTAACGCTTGACAATGACATGAGACCTCACCTAAGAAGGGATGAGACAGACTAACACAAGGATGTTAGTACTCATGTGAAGAATTGCAACATTCGCATCATTGGAAAGGGAAGAAAGAACGAGGAAATACCTCAAGGGAATTATTATATCCCACTGACTCCTACTAAAGGAGGAGTTATAGGTTTTAGCACTCAACCTCGTACCACGTGTAGAGGTAAAAGAAGATACTAGTGTGTATTGACCCGCTCATGTGATATACAGAGTTAATACCAATTACTGGTAAAGTAGCTAAGAATGTGCAACCGCTCTTTTTTATAAGAAACTAGGCAGATATGTTGCCCACGGCTCATTACTTCAGATAATGGGATCAAGACGTACAACGCATTAGTCCAAGAAACTCGAAATGTTTACAAGGTAGAAGGAGATAGCGATACAATAGTATCACTCAGCTGGAAACGGCTCACAAGAGAAGAATAAAAAGGAAGTTTAGACACAGGAACCCGACAGAGACGTCGATTTACCTTTGGCCCAAATTCATAAAACGCCAAGTACCATACAAGTACACAAGCAACTCTCATAAAGGCTTTGATGGATATAAGCCCAGATACCTGATACATGGCTGAATCAGCCAATAGAGCCTACTTACTCTGAAGACATTATGAAGATAAGAATCGGAAACTTTAATGTATGTAATTCACAAGCGATTACACAAAATTTGGAAGAAGTACAGAGGAATATGATGAACACGCATCAAGTAAAGCTAAACCTAGTAGATTAAAAGATAAGCGACAAAGTCTACATTAAGAAGGAAGTAAGAAGTGGTATTAGTTGTAAGATAGCCACTAATTCACAGGACCATACAAGGTCGAAGATGTACAAGAGACAAGATAAAAGTGAAAAGGACGAATGATCGAATACCTTTCTCATATGTTAAATCATTCGAAGAAGAAGGCCTTCGGGCAGATAAAGATAAAGATAAGGTCAAGAGAAGACTAAGTTGTTGAAATCCTGAAGCGACTGAAGTCAGAAGAAAAGTCAGAAGTAAAGTCGGAAGAAATTTCAGAAGAAAGGCCTAAGCAAAGCCTATGGTAAAGAAGAATCACTTTTCAGTGAAGGACCAGAACTAAAACCCAGTACCAGGGTAAAGTCAAAAGAATTAAAAGATGATGAAGAACTCCATGTGACTGGAGAAGCCAGAAGAAGTCCCAGAAGAAGGACTAGGTATAACCTAAGAATTAGAAGATTCACTTTTAGTGAAAAAAAAGACAAACCCAATGATTCATTTTATTATTCCCATGTATTCATTTATTTAGGAATAATTTTTTAATTTGTTGCATTTCTTACTTTAATTAGTTGGTTTGTAGCAAAATTTCGGGGTTATGCGCGCTAACTTCGAACTTAGTTTTTTTTTAGTTGAAGGGGAATATTTAAGTGATAAGGGTACGGAATTAACAGTTCATGGCATAGTATAAGAATTTCAAGAAGTTTATTGAGTTTAATTGTTCCATAAGAACACCTTTAGAATTGAAAGAATAAAGATGAAATGGTTAAGATAGATATTAAGTGATTTTAAGATAAGGGAATTCGTTTCAGAAATGATTATGATTTTGAAGGGATAATTAATACACTTACTTTGTTCAAATCTATTAGATGTTGATTGATGAAAAACTTACTAATAAGATATTAATTGATGAAGACTCGCTAACAAAAGGTTAATTGATGAAGACTCATTAACAATGTATTAGTTGATGAGAACTTATTAACAAGATATTAATTGATAAAAACTTACTAACAAGATATTGATTGGTAAAAACTTACTAAATGTTGTCACAGTAGAAGAAACCTACAAGTATTAACCACTAACCAGTTCCTTTAACAGAGTTGCCAATTTTGTTTTAGTATCAAGCAGTAAAGTTATAAGGTTTAATGTACAAGGTTACTCAGAATTACAGTAAGAAGGTTCAATGAATATTTGCATGAACACAATACACTATCTCAGTAGGAAGTCAAGGACACACTTGTTATTGCATACAAATACACAAGGATATTATCTCCCAGGACTTGTCCCAAGTAGCAGGTCGCAGCAAATAAGAAGTCAAGTGTCGTCAACGAAGAACGAAATTGATTTTTTTTCCATAAAGAAAGCGATATCCACCTAGACAGAATAGGACAGAGGACTGTACCAATCATATACTGTAAACTTGGATAGTTATAATTTTTTTGCTTCTACCATGCATTTATATAACTTATGTGACTTAAGGGCTAATTTATGTTTAACTTTCAGTTTTCTTGTTTTGGTGATTTATTTTTCTTTGCATTTAGTTTTCATGTTTCTTAATGTGATTTACTCATATTTGAATTCAGTTTGATGATTCTTTTAATATTACTCAATCAAGAATTTGTTTATGTTTATATTCAGCTTTAATGTCTTTTAACGTTACTTAAGGATTTGTTCATATTCATATTCAGTTTTTTTATGTTTCTCTGAATGTTACTTGCTCAAGAATTTATTCATGTTTACATTCAATTTTGATTGTTGCCCTTAACGTTACTTAATCAAGGATTTGCTCATGTTTACATTCAGTTTTGATGTTTTTTAAGTTAAAGGTTCAATATGATTTCCAAGAAGCATAAGTTAGGAGTCCTCTTGTAGGTATAATATTTGCTTCAGCTTAGTTAACGCTGTCGGAGTCAGCGAGGTAGCGGGCCGAGACTGTAATAGTGTGGCACAGTGTTGTTATTCCAAAGGGCAATAACTTAATAATACTTAAGAAAAAGGCACGAAACGGATAATAAGAGAAGAAAACGACAGAGTGGAGAAAAGGGGGGAGAGCACGAGCAAGAACAGGCGAGTGGTGCAGCAGCCGAACAGAAAGAAGAAGAAAACACAGAGTCCAGCAAAGAAGAATCCAGCGAAGAAGAACAAGTACAAAGTGTGGTGTGCAAGTCCATAGACAGTGAAAAGTGACAATCAATACTCAGTGTAATTCCCTCGTGCCTATAGACTCGTAATTGCAACAAGTGCCAATTCAGTTTTATCAGTCCAAGAGCCCAGAAGGTGGAAACTTTTATAAGTACCCCAGCGAAGAATAAACCTATGTTAGAATATATCAATCTTCATTTCTCATCCAAAACTATAACCCTTTTTGCTAATTACAGATTAAGAACATTTTAGCAAGGTAAGAAAGATTCATCTAAGTCTAATTCTCCAAAGTATAGCCTCCAAGTCGGCACACGTTACCTTAGAGCTGTGCGCAAATAGTCAGTACCGCCACATATGTATATATATATATATATGTGTGTGTGTGTGTGTATTTCTTTATTTACTTTATTTATAACATATATAGCCACGAGGAAATTGAAATACCAGAGTAGTACTACATGATTTTTTGCCTTTTACTCAACGGCACTCTCGTCAAGCAAACAAAAAACATCCAACACACAAAAAAGATATACGTAGATTGTTCGGTTTAAAACAAATAGACTAAAGGGACAAAAAAACATTTAAACGTATAGTACATCGGAGGTTGGTCTAAACGTTCCTGAAGCCAAATGTATTCGTGATTTGCAACCTTAAATCATTATTATAACAGGCTTAAACAGTGTTTCGTGCTTTTACTCATAGACTTCTTATAGAGTTATGGAACAGATGATGACGATGATAGATTAAGCCAGCCTTATGCTGGCACAGGCTCTTGCAACCCGTAAGCAGACGGTGTGAAATAATGTTCTTTCGTACTATTCAGCGCAAGAAGTTGAGGAAGTTTTACCAGTGCGAATAATTATAGAGACGAATTAAAATAAACATTTTGAAGTAACATAAGTTAAACTAAATAATGAGTAAAGTGAACAATGAAGGGAATAAATAAAGCTTTGCACCTCACAAACAGTGTAAAGTGTGTTGGACCCACAACTGTGTCTGTGGAGCGAGCGCTTAGGAACCAGGAAGTTTTTTCTTCACAACATTGGCTTTTAGCAGTGTTACCATGCGCGATTCTTCTTTTTTACGTTGTTTATGATTGAAGGGATAGAATACGAAAAATTTAATGGTTAGAATGCGTATTTTCCGATGAAGAATTATTTCCCAAGACATAAAAAAACTACACATTACTAGTTTAGCATACAGTATTTTTGACGAAGAAAAAAAAGGATTTAAATCAAATTCTTTTGTATAAATAAGCAGGATATGTTTTATAACTATTTTCATAATAAAACATAAAATGGCAAAGTGAAGAATTTTATTCCTCAGTGCCATGGCCTGTGGTCGGAAAAGCCACGGAAGGTTGCCAGATGTCACCAGAAAGCCACACTGGTAGACGAAATTCCTCAAAACGGCAACCCTAGTAGGGACCAGGAACCAGTCACCTGGTTTCACAACCCCAGGAGAGATTTGAGCGACTTCGTCAACATCTGCTTCTGGGCTGTGACTTCGTTGCAGTAATTCTTGCTTTTCTTGTCGCGTTTTATCTTGTGTTCGATATCTTTGAGGAGTTTCGATAGCGGTGATTCGAAGCGGTAGGCCTTCCATGCTCGGTAAACTGCCTAAAATGAATAAACATAGACCTAAGAAACATCATTAATAGACTCATACATAAACGAGCATAGGAGTACGTAAACAATCACTGACTAATAAGTAAACAAACAGAACCATAAATAAATAAACATAGGCCTATATATAAACAGTCATAAACATAAGTAATCAAACAGAACTATAAATAAATAAATGTAGGCTTATATATAAACAGTCATAGATGATTTATAAGTAAACAAACAGAACCATAAATCAAACATAGGCCTACATATAAACAGTCATAGACTTATAAGTAACCAAACAGATCCATAAGTAAACAAGTATAGAACTATAAATAAACAAACATAGACTTGCACTACATAAAAAACCATAGATCGATAAATAAACAAACATAGACCTATAAATATACAATCATACAGTTATAAGCAAAACAAAAGACATATATAACTAGCTATAGACCAATAAATAAAAAAAATCAGTCACAAACAAACAACCATAGACCTATACACAAGCAGAAATAAGCTTATAAATAAACAAAATTGGCTCATAATGGCTACATGATTTAACCTCCAATAAAGATTAAACGATGTGTTTGTGACTAATGATATATATAGTATATTATATTATATATATATATAATATATATATATATATATATATATATATATATATATATATGCATATAGGCCGTCCCCTTGCTATGACAGGTTCAGCTTACGACGTACCGAGGTTAAGGCGCTTTTCAATTATATTCATTAGAAAATTATTTTTGACCAGGGTTACGACGCCTACAACGCTGATCTGGCAGAAGAAATATGACACACCAAAATGCAAAATAATCAATATTTGAAGGTTTGTTTTTATGAAAAATGCAATAAGAATGCAGTTTAATTAGTTTTGAATGCACCCAAACAGCATTAAAAGTAAGTTTTCTTAGGATTTTTGATGATGTTCAAGCTGACAACAATTTTCGGGTTACAACGTGTCTCAAGAACGGACCCCAACGTCGTAACCCGGGGACTACCTGTATATATATATATATATATATATATATATATATATATATATATATATATATATATATGAATAATTATCACATCGAACCGTGATTCATTTATATATCATTCAAGCTACAAATGTCCTTTAATATCTAAATTCACTCTACCTCCCAAATGATATATTTTCATATATGTACCGAAGGGGAATTTTTTATGTGATATAATTTCGTCCCCCCATGGGATCGAACCACCGTCCAAGTGGACGGGGACGAAATCAGGACAGTCAGTGACGCTATCCAATCAGCCAACAGAGATTGGATAGCGTCACTTACTGTCCTGATTTCGTCCCTGTCCACTTGGACGGTGGTTCGATCCCATGGGGGGACGAAATTATTATCAACTAAAAAATTCCCCTTCGGTACATATATGAAAATATATCATTTGGGAGGTAGAGTGAATTTAGATATTAAAGGACATTTGTAGCTTGAATGATATATATATATATATATATATATATATATATATATATATATATATATATATATATATATATATATCACACACTCTAAACAACACCAAGTTTCAGAAGAGGGTATATTTTTTATTTTCAAGCTTTCAAAGGCTCGTCTGCCTCCATCATCTTCAAGGAACCGAATAAGTATTTTGAACCTTCCATATTAAAGTAGAGATTGAAAGATATATGTAGATATTAGAAATAAGCAACACACAATCACGTGTGGAACAGAAATAAATTTCTGACTCGCTCACATCACCGGATCGAACCCAGGTCTTTCAACTGAAAGACAAGAACTGCTGCCAGCCAAGCCACACGAGCCGTAGCAGAAGGGGGAACTCAAGTATACCGCTGTACCTAATTGAAAGAAGACGAAGACCTCCATCAACCTTGTGTGGCTTGGTTGGCAGCGGTCTTGTCTTCCGATTGAAAGACTTGGGTTCGATCCTGATGTGAATCTGAAATTTATGTACTAATATATGTATGTATATATGTGATATTTTCAGTTTGTATATATGAAGTTAGCTGTGGAACCCAGAAGATGAATGGATAAATGCAACGGGTGATGGTAGCATGAGACGGACAGTGACTGGGGAAGGGGAAAGCAGTCTGGGGCAACGTAAAAACGCCATACAAACAAACAAAGCAGCCTGGGCCTCTGAACGAAGCTGTGAAAAGGGGGAAAATGTCCTTCAAGCAGACAAAGTAGGAAGAGACAATGAGTGTTGGTCCAGTGCTAGGGAGGTGCTCTGTTCGTGTGGAAGGAATCGAGAACTATGGGTTTGCGGAAGGAAGAAGTTTATCTTCAAGTGCGCTGTCGTTTTGTTTCATATAGACCCAAATTATCCTTACACGAAATTTGGAGAACTTTTTACTAAGAAACGAAGCGTGTGTACCATGAAGGAGGAACACTCCTTCTTTTTCAGCTTGCAAACAACCGTTGACGCCAGTCATACAGGATCCAGTGTTGTAGTTCCATGCACAGCCTAGCTGGTAGAATATTCCATGGTTCTGAAAAAGTGTTGTGGATGAAAGAGAAATATTCCTGCTGCTTTTTTTTACAGCAAAGACACAGACAAACATAACTGTCCCATGAAAAACCGAGCTTGAACGAAATACAGATCTCATGCAGGTATTTCAGGCAAAATTCCAAGCTTAGCAATGCATTGCTTTGTGAAAAATGATTAGAATATAAAGGTGCATCCAAACTAGTGTTAAAACATGTCATAAACACTTCAGCAACTTATTGCATGCATGTTACAAACAGGTTGAAAACAAGCCAGTGACATTCAGTGGAGAATGAATCTCTGGCAAATAGTTGGATAAGCATATGAATCACAGATTAGAAATACCAATAAGTCACAGGCTTTGTATTCAAACTGTTTGTGATGTATGCAGTAAGTTGCCAACATGTACCTGACATGTTGTACTGCAGTGTAGATGCGCTTCACAAAACCGTGAAAAAATCCTTTTGAACATTGCCTTAAATACATTACTATTTGTTCTGCTATGGCATATGTAGAGATAACAGCTTATAAGGAAAAGATAATACAGAATTACGAGAGGCTGAGGTTCGATTCCTGCTAAATACCTGAGCCAGGGCAATATTGATGATGTCATTGGTCGCATATTTTGAGATTTGCTTCTTGTAGTCGTCGAACGCCTTCAGATTCGCTCCGGTCCAGCCTCCCGGGAGCGCTCGAAGCCTCGTCAGGTTCATGACCATAACTCCAGTGTTCACTCCTCTCGGCTTTGGGAAGGGAATGCGTTTCTGGTGGAATGAGACAATGGGGGTTTTATCAATTATAAACACACGGCAGTCATTACATGGAATACTCCTGTATTACGATAACCTGTCTTGATTGTGAGATGAAAAGTATATCTTAGTTTTACCAGACCACTGAGCTGATTAACAGCTCTCCTAGGGCTGGCCCGAAGGATTAGATATTTTTGCGTGACTAGGAACCAATTGGTCATCTAGCAACGGGACCTACAGCTTATTGTGGGATCCGAACCACATTATATCGAGAAATTAATTTCTATCACCAGAAATAAATTCCTCCGTTTCCCCATTGGCAGAGCCGAGAATCGAACTTCGGACCACCGGATTGGTAGCCAAGTGCGAAAACCACTTGTCCAACACAGAACTATAACAGTTGCTACTCTATTCCTAGTGCTAAGCATGAGCTTGTGCATCCACTATACATTAATGACTTTTTGTATTTTGTACTATGAGGTAACTCCTTGAAAGCTCGTTTTCCTGAGGAGTGTTAAGTTATTTTATTGTGTTCAGTTTCCTGTTTACTCTAAAGATTGAATATAAAGAAGTTGCACTACCAAATCTGTAATGTCAACAACAAGAAATTTACCATAGGTGTTTGAAGAAAAGTTTTCTGTTATTGCATAGTGGAAGCAGTTTGTATACTTTTAAGCGCTCGTTTTGCCTTTGTTTAGACGGTAGTTTGTCAATATCACCAATCATTCAATCATTGCCGGTCCAGAATGTTGACGTTTGTTTTAATGTCTTCACAACAGTATGTAAAAACACTAATCGTGAATATAAATTGCTTGCATTGCAAAATGATTAAATGGTGAGATTCACTGTGTCATCAGGTATTCAATGCAGTTGACCTTTTTATTATGAGAAGGGAATCACATGTTTCATCATTTTGTAACCAGTAAGTAAAGTCGTCAGCATACCATTTGAATTACATGTATTTATCTGGGAAAGCCATGGATAGAGCTGTTATACGTCAGCACGACAACAAGCGCCTCAGTGGCGTGGTTGGTATGGTGTTGGCGTCCCACCTCAGTGGTCGCGAGTTCGATTCTCGGCCATTCCATTGAGGAGTGAGAGATGTGTATTTCTGGTGATAGAGTTCACTCTCGATGTGGTTCGGAAGTCACGTTAAGCCATTGGTCCTGTTGCTGAATAACCACTGGTTCCGTGCAACGTAAAAACACCATGCAAACAAACAATCAGCACAACAACTCAACAGATAGTCACCCACTTTTCGACGTATGTAGGGACTCAGGGT
This sequence comes from Macrobrachium nipponense, assembly GCF_015104395.2. Classification (NCBI taxonomy): domain Eukaryota; kingdom Metazoa; phylum Arthropoda; class Malacostraca; order Decapoda; family Palaemonidae; genus Macrobrachium; species Macrobrachium nipponense. Next base: position 9,608,158 of record NC_061110.1, on the reverse strand, counting down.
TGGAGAGAGCCCTGCTGCTTGTGTCTCGTTGAATTTGTAGATTTCCCTCAAGAGCTCTTCCGGGGGTCTTAGGAAGACAATGTCTGTGTCAACAAGAACAGCAGCGTCAACATCTTCCAAACTCTCTGCCAGGAAGAGTCTAGCTGATGAGCAGGGCCTGAGGAGACCTTTCATGTCCGTTCGGTCTGGTGGATACCAGACAGGACGACTTTCGAACTCCAGTCGAGAACTGTACTCGTCAGGCCACGTACTCGGGATGGACTGTACTTGCTCGAAGACTTTGTCTGAACTTGTTACCACAATGAATCTGGGAAAACTTGTATAGTTAGTCCACGCCTTTAAAGTGGGGATAAAAGGTGCCTGAATGACATATGACAAGAATCTGGACACTACATGGAAGTAAATTGCCCATTCCATCATTGTGACTTCTACTTGAAACTAGATAGGGTAAATGCAGAATGTAGTACTAAGATGAGAACAGTTGTATCTCATCTTGAAATCGTAATTTGTGTCATAGTTTTATTAATGTCAAAAGTTTAAATGATCATAGTTACATTTAAAATAAAAACTCTGTCAATCATCACAGATCATTTATCTTTACAGTGCAGAGATGTCACAGGTTTCACTAGCCTATGTGTGTGTGTCAACACTGCAGTAAAACATGTCTTTCATTGTCTTATTGGTACTCATAGAATTATCCAATGTTTTCGCCAAAAATTAATTCCACAGTTATGGTCGTTGAACTTGTTTCCAGTCTGTTGGTGACATGTATGTGATGATGAGTTGCTGTTTTGCTTCAGTGTGGACATATCTGAGGAAATAAGTGAAGCCAGATTACCTTAAGGTTGTAGATGTCAAAGCCACAGCCGACTTCAAGAGAACTGCAATTTGACCCAGCTGCCGTTTGAAGGAGGAAGTCAGGGTGTTATCGGTATCTAGGAAAAAAAAAATGGTATTCTTCATACTTTTTTATACGGTTGTGTCCACACTACAGTAACCGCGTCGTCAAAAAACACATTGGGAATGTATCCCAAACAGGTTGAAGATAAGTCAGTGACTGTAAGTGGAGAATAAATCTTGATAGATGCTGGATGGTCGTATGAAGTACTAGTTAGAATTAGTACCAGCGAGCCATTGACTTTATTTAACCTGTTTGTGCTGTGCGCATGTTTGAACAAGTTGCTGATGGGTATTTATGACATGGTTTACTGCAGTGTGGATGCACTCAAATATGGTAATGCAGACAGCAACGCAGGCATGTTTTACCCAAACCACTATTCTCTGACGGTCAGAAATAGTAAACTTTCATCTCAGATCTGTAATTGCCTCAAGAACCTTATTTGTCCTCTCCCGATTACATCTCGGGTTATGAAAATGATGTAAATTTACACGTTCAGAAGGTGATCCAAGATTCCCTCACAATATAGCTACACTGGTAACACTCCTGAGTCTTTTTATTGAGGTGTAAACATTACTGTTGAACCTCCCATACAAAAGCTTATTTTACAGGAGTACTGTAACAGGGCAAGTGGATTACAGAGAAGTCTACATTAGCAATTCTTGCCTTTTTAAAAAAAAACTAGAACATATCTGATCAAAGAAACCCTATTATTCTCCAGAAGACTATACATCAGGGTGACTGGACTCTTAGCTTATTCATGAAAAAAGTAAATGACCCTTTGATGTACAGTTTTCTTTGAATCAGCATGAATGAAGAGAACATTCTTACCATAGCAAACGATGATGATGAATGGGGGTAGCTCCTCTTTACTGCGGCTTTCATTGGAGAAAACTGGAAATAAACAGACTTTCATGAAGGCTTCGTAATTACAGTGGCGTAGAAGTACCCGAGAGGAACTACCCGGTCTGAAGGTTGAACGACAGGAGTGATAAGTGTGATAAGACAGCGATCTAAGACCATACATGGTAAACCCTCAACAGGCATAAGACTGAGATATTCGCAGGTATAAATTTCAGCCAGCACAGTTCAGTAATGAAGATTACGCCTGAGGGCATAAATAGGTAAACGGGTCTGAATTTAGAAATTTAGGCTGCCGAGGCAAGCACTGGGACGCTTCTCCTGGCCAATCAGCGCTTCCAGCAGTGAACAGAGGGAGTCGGAGTGCTTGGATAACGTGTAAGAAAGATCCAGAAAGTAAAGGAGATGAAGTCCAAGGATCTCAAGGTGGAGCTGGGAAAGAACCCATAGTTTTACCGATAAGTAAGTCAGTGGGGTTGGATGGTAAGACTGAAGAAAGAAAACGGGAACAGAGGCAAAGTTAAAGACTAGAAAATGGATGCAGGCAGACGGTGCATACAGTGCATCACATGAGATGCAATGAAGGCATCACTTAATGTTCTCTGCAGCGTCCCTTCGGTCCCTAGCTGCAACCCCTTTCATTCCTTTTACTGTACCTCCATTCGTATTCTCTTTCTTCCATCTTACTTTCCACCTTCTCCTAACATTTGTTTCACTGAGCAACTGCTTTGAGGTTTTCCTCCTGTTACACCTTTCAAACCTATTTACTGTCAGTTTCCGCTGGATGACCTCGTAGGTCCCAGTGCTTAGCCTTTGGTGCCTGAATTCTATTCTCTATTCTCTGTTCTGGACGAAATACAGTGACAGTAGATGTCACTTGTTCATCTGATACATCACCTAAGTCTCCGAAATTTCCCAGTTTTCGTAACTGTCCTGGAGCTGTGGGGCCACCAACGAAACAAAAAACCATCACTGTTGTGGCCACTGCGATCGACAGTCCCCGAAGGATCTTGTACATTGTGGATATCACTACCTGGGGAAAGAAAAAAAAATAGAATGTTGCATGTTACTCACTTTGGACTCTACTTTAGAGTCATAATTGTAGAAGCAGTTTGTGCGCAAGTTGTGGACTCTACTTTAGAGTCGCTATTCATTAAGCAGTTTGTACCCAAGTTGTGGACTCTAATTTAGAGTCGCTATTCATTAAGCAGTTTGTGCCCAAGTTGTGGACTCTAATTCAGAGTCGCTATTCATAAAGCAAGTTGTGCCCAAGGTTGTGGACTTCTAATTTAGTCGACTATCATAAGCTAGTTTGTGCCCAAGTTGGGTGCGACTCTAATTCAGAGTCGCTATTCATTAAAAACCAGTTTGTTTGTAGCCAAGTTGTTGGACTCTAATTCAGAAGTCGCTATTCATTAACAGCAGTTGTGCCCAAGCTTGTGGACTCTAATTTAGGATCGCTATTCATTAAGACCGTTTGTGGCCCAAGTTGTGGACTCGAACTTTAGGAGTTCGCTAGTTCATTAAGCAGTTTGGTCCGCAACAAGTTGTGGACTCTAATTTGAGAGTCGCCTTTTTTATTCAATTAAGCAGTTTGTACCAAGTTGTTGGACTACTAATTCAGAGTCGCTATTCATTAAGCAGTTTGTACCCAAGTTGTGGACTGGACTAAGAATTCAGGAGTCGCTATTCATTAAATCAGTTTTGTACCCAAGTTGTGGAGTCTTAATTCAGAGTCGCTATTGGTCATTAAAGCAGTTTGTGCCCAAGTTGTGGACTCTAATTCAGAGTCGCTATTGCATTGAGCAGTTTGTACCCAAGGTTGCATATGGGAACTCTTAATTCAGAAGTCGCTATTCATTAAAGCAGTTTGTGCCCAAGTTGTGGAGGACTCTAATTCCAGAGGTCGCTAGTTCATTAAACAGTGTTTGTGCCCAAGTTGTGGACTCTAATTCAGAGCGCTATTCATTGAGCAGTTTCGTACCAAGTTGATATGGACTCTAATTCAAGAGGATCGGCTATTCATTGAGCTGTTTGTACCCAAGTTGTGGAACTCTAAATTTAGAGGTCGCCTTATTCATGAGGCAGTTTTGTAACCCAAGTTGTGGACTTCTAATTCAGAGTCGGCTTATTTCATTAAGCAGTTTGTACCCAAGTTGTGGATCTCTTAATTTTAGAGTCGCTTATTCATTAAGCAAGTTTGTACCCAAGTTGATATGGACTCTAATTCAAGAGTCGCTATTCATTGAAGCAGTTTGTTACCCAAGTTGATTATGGAACTCTAATTTCAGAGTCGCTATCATTGAGCAGTTTGTACCAAGTTGATATGGCACTCATAATTCAAGAGTCGCTATTATCATTGAGCAGTTTTGTACCCAAGTTGTGGACTCTAATTTAGAGTCGCCTATTCATTGAGCAGTTTAGTTTGTACCAAAGTTGTGGAACTCTAAATTCAGAAGTCGTTCGATTCAGTTAAGCAGTTTGATACCCAAGTTGTGGACTTCTAATTTAGAGTCGCTATTCATTGAGCAGTTTGTACCAAGTTGGTGGGACCCTAATTCCAGGAGCTCGCTATTCATTAAGCGTTTTGTACCCAAGTTGTGGAACTGCTAATTTAGAGTCGCTAGTTCATTGCGCAGTTTGTAACCCAAAGTTGTGGACTTCAATTCAAGAAGTCGCTATTTCCATTAATCAGTTTCTGTCACCAAAAGTTGTGGACTCGAATTCAAGAGTCGTATTCATTAAGCAGGTTGTGCCCAAGTTGTTGGACTCTAATTCAGAGTCGCTATTCAGTGAGCAGGTGTACCCAAGTTGAATTATGGACTCTAATAGAGTCCGATATTCATAAGAAAGTTTGTGCCAAGTTGTGGACCCTCTAATTCAGAGTTCGCTATTCATTAAAACAGGTTTGTGCCCAAGTGTGGACTTCTAATTCAGAGATCGCTATTCATTGGAAGCAGGTTTGGTGCCCAAGTTGATATGGCGACTCTAATTCCAGAGGTCGCTATTCATTAAAGCAGTTTGTGCCCCAAAGTTGTGGACCTCCTAATTCAGAGAGTCGATTATTCATTGAGCAGTTTGTAACCCAAGTTGTGGACTCTAATTCCAGGAGTCGCTATTCATTGAGCAGTTTGGAACCCAAGGTTGGACCTCTAATCAGAGTTCGCTATTCATTAAGCAGTTGGTACCCAAGTTGGGACTCTAATTCAGAGTCGCTATTCATTGAGCAGTTTGTACCCAAGTTGTGGACTCTAATTCAGAGTCGCTATTCATTGAGCAGTTTGTACCCAAGTTGTGGACTCTAATTCAGAGTCGCTATTCATTAAGCAGTTTGTACCCAAGTTGTGGACTCTAATTCAGAGTCGCTATTCATTAAGCAGTTGACCCTACCAAGTTGTGGACTTCTAATTGAGAGTCCCTATTCATTAAACAGTTTGTACCCAAGTTGTGGACTCTAATTCAGAGTCGCTATTCATTAAACAGTTTGTGCCCAAGTTGTGGACTCTAATTTAGAGTCGCTATTCATTAAGCAGTTTGTACCCAAGTTGTGGACTCTAATTCAGAGTCGCTATTCATTAAGCAGTTTGTACCCAAGTTGTGGACTCTAATTTAGAGTCGCTATTCATTAAGCAGTTTGTACCCAAGTTGTGGACTCTAATTCAGAGTCCCTATTCATTAAACGTTTCGGTTTTGTGCCCAAGTTGTGGTACTCTAAATTTGTAGAGTCCGCTATTCATTGAGATTTTGTACCCAGTTTTGTGGACCCCTCTATTCCAGAAGGCGCTTTATTCATTAAGCAGTTTGGTGCCCAAGTTTGTGGACTCTAAATTCAGGAGTCGCTATTCATTTAAGCAGTTTGGTGCCCAAAGTTTGTGGGACTCTAATTGAGAGTCCCGCATTCATTAAGCAGTTTTGTAACCCAAGTTGGATCTAATTTGAGAGTCCCAATTCCCAATAAAAACAGTTTTGTACCCAAGCTGGGGACTAACTTGTTTAGAGTCGCTATTCATTCTAACAGTTTGTGCCCAAGTTTGTGTGACCCTCAATTTAGTTGTCGGCTATTTCATGCGGCAGTTTGTAACCCAAGTTGTGGACTCTAATCAGAGTCCCGCCTATTTCATTAAAGCAGTTTTGTACCCAAGGTTGGGACTCTAATTTGGAGCTCTATTCATTTTAACAGTTTGTACCCAAGTTGTGGACTTACTCAGAGCGTATTCATTAAACAGTTTGTGCCCAAGTTGTGGACTCTAATTTAGAGTCGCTATTCATTGAGCAGTTTGTACCCAAGTTGTGGACTCTAATTCAGAGTCGCTATTCATTAAGCAGTTTGTACCCAGTTGTGGGACTGTAATTTAGAGGTCGCTATTCATTAAGCAGGTTTTGTACCCAAGTTGTGGACTCTAATTAGAGTCGCATTCATTAACAGTTTGTGCCCCAAGTTGTGGAACTCTTAATTTAGAGTCCGCTATTTAATTGAGCAGTTTGTACCCAAGTTTTGTGGACTCCTAATTCAGGAGTCGCTATTCATTAAGGCATTTTGTGCCCAAGTTGAACCCACACGCTTCACCCCCTCCCCCCTCTCCGAATCATTCAGCCTTCAACTTTTCAGCCTGGCAACATGCTTTTTAAGCGGTTTTGTTTTAATGTATGGTTTTTTGTATGATCTGTTGAGACTCTTACAGTCAAAGTCGCATTCCTTGTATTTTTAAGATGTGTTGGTTTCTCTTTTAGCCTTGATGGTGAATAATATTCACCACCTTCTGATGACTGGCTGATAATCTCCTTGTCACCCTCTCCTTCTATATGCTGTGGCCGGCTTGCGCCTACGGATTCTGTCTTTTGTTTATTTATTTATTTATTTATTTATTTATTTATTTATTTACTGGTTTATCTGTTCAATAGCTGATCTCCTCTTTCTGTATTTCCTATTACCTCCGGTTACTTCTTTCTAATGGAAACCTTGACTGTCTTTGGAAGCTTGAATTTCAAATCAGTGGCCCCTTTGGTGGACTTGTTCCATATGAATAAGGTTCGTCTTCTGAATAATAAGTTTATTTGCAGTAGGTCAGCACTGAACGACTGATATCAGTTACACGTTTACGTTTTTTCAACCAGAAAGAGAGAGAGAGAGAGAGAGAGAGAGAGAGAGAGATGAGCGGAGGAGAGAGAGAGAGATGAGAGAGAGAGAGAGAGGTGAATAATTATATTTCGTCTAATTTTTTTTTTTATGAAATTCGACTGTATAAAAAATGGGTGCATCCGTAACTTGATTTTCTCAGGTGCGCAGTTAATGTTGATTGATAAATGGAATTTTACTCCTATTTTTAGACTGTCTGCAATTTTTTTTTAATCAGCTGACCCTCCGTGCTGGCTGTTGTTTCGGGAATGGTATTGAAGTTCACACAAAATGTTGCCTAGGATGATTACTTAGTTTACCAAAAGTATCAATGAGCAAACTAAACAATTTTAACACACTATACACACACACACACAAATATATTTATATATATATATATTATTAAATCTATATAAATATATATATATATATATATATATATAAATATATATATATATATAATATATATATATATATATATATATATATATATATATATATATATATATAAATATTATATATATTTGTGTGTGTGTGTGTATAGTGTGTTAAAATTGTTTAGTTTGCTCATTGATATTTATTATTTCAGTAGATAAAACCTATTCACATGGAACAAGCACACCAAAGGGGCCATTGACTTGAAATTCAAGCTTACAAAGAATGTTGGTTTCAACCTCCCACTCCAGGCGCCCCCCCCCCCCCCCCCCACCCCCCCCCCCCCCCCCCCCCACACTGCAGCAGTAACTGATCATGATACAGAGTCGGTGATTATTCGTCGGCCTGGGGGAGGCGCGAAACCCCCGCAACATCTGAGTGGCATTCCACGACACTAACCACTATACCAGGTGACCAGCTAAACATATATACTCTTTTGATGAATCTTAACATTCTATGTCTCCACTTTTCAAAATGTCCTCCATTTTCCTTGTCAGGTACAATGCATATACATATCCATTGTAAGCCTTTTCTTTCTAATGGAATACCATACAAATCCTGGTCAGCCTCTCAAACACACTGTCCTTCCTTTGATCAGCTCTGCATAGCTGATGTTTATCATTGATCAGCTCTGCATAGCTGATGTTTATCATTCTCAACAAAGCTTCAAGACACACTTCTTTTGCTTCAAGATACTCTCCTCATTTACTATGGGCAGATCACAAATTTCGCCTTTTATTCAGAGCTCCTCCCTACAACATATGTCTTCTTGAGGGGTTTGGTGGTCACCTTCTTGACCGTCATATCTGTCTTCCAGTACTGCATCATCCTCTGTATTGCAATAGTACCTCAGATAATCTTGACCTTTCATAACTTACAACTTTCTCTTCCTCACCTCACCTCTTGATGTTAAGCTCCTTCTTTCTACGCTTTCATACACACAGGCCACTTGTATTATTTTGCCCTGTGACCACACCATGGAATTTCACTATAGCAGATTCACATCAACCGTGCATTTGATGTCTAGGCCAATCTCTTACGACGCTCCTGATTGGCTGTTGATAAGCCAATCACAGGGCTGGAAACGCTCAGTCTCTCTCGCGAGTTCACATCAGGATGTATATTTCCACTTCTCTTTAGGGGTACGGCTTTCAAAAGCATCCCTCAGGAGAGGTGCAACATACATCCTGTCTATGTGAATTCTCTCGAGAGAGACTGAGAGTTTCCAGCCCTGTGACTCGCTTATCAACAGCCAATCAGGAGTGTCGTAAGGGACTGGCCTAGACATCAGATGCACGGTTGATGTGAATCTACTATAGCTCCTCACTTGTGCCTTCTGGTGCTGCTGCACCTTTATTCCTATCCCAGATTCGTTCATTTCCATTGTATTTGCTCTTCTCACATTTTAATCAAACATACTGGTGTCAATTATAGTCATTATTGGCAACATTTCCAACCCTTCCGACGCATCCGCAATGTGCTGAAGTAATGCAAGATATGAGAAAAGATACCAGAATATTTTGCTCAACATGTCTATCATGGATAGACAATGTTATTAAATCAAGACTGAATGTACAAATAGTTGAAGATGAAGAAGAAGAGGAAGAGGAAGAAGAGGAAAAAACGAGAGAAAAAATAAACAAAACTGAAATGACAGAAAAAAATAAGGAAAAAAAAGAACAAGATAAAAGTATGGATGCAGATACTCATTGATACTACATATGAGGCAATCAAGCAGCATACATACGAAGAAATAAATTACGACATGACAACACAAAAGAAAATCCCGAAGAAGCTCTACCCAGATCTGAACAATGATGGGAAAGAGGAAAAAATAGACAAGAAAGACAAAGTCTGCAACCGTTTGAAAAGAGGGAATTGCAGATTCGGAGAAAGATGTTACTACAAACATCCTAAGGTATGTCACAACTATGAAATCTATGGTAAATGTGCATACCTAGACGGCTGTGAGGATGATTGCAGAGATCTACATCCAAAAATATGCAAAAACCTAAAAGAAGGAAAAGGATGTAAGTTCGACAAAAAATGTAAATATATGCACCCTGTAGCCATGAATCAAAATCAAATAAATAATCAATCAAATAATAAAATCCAAAATAAGAAAGAAACAAATAAAGAGAGGAACAAAGAATATCAGGTGAAAGAAAAAAAACCCAGCCATCACCGTGATATGCAGTGCCAGCAAAATATTTCCAAGCATCAGCTCCAAGATACAACTCAAGAGATAAGAACTGTATTTATGATGCAAGAGGATATTGCAGATATGGAGAAAATTGCAGATTCAGACACAAAATGAATAATTATGATGAAGGAAGATCAAATATTATGGAAAAGTTGGATTTTTTAATGTCCGAATTTCTGGAAATGAAGAAAAGAACAACATACCAGAACAGGAAAGAGACATGGGAAAATCCTTATTATTACGGGAAAAATCCTTATTATTACCAATATTAAATGAAGGAGAAACCACGCAAACCATCATAGTGATGAATGCGCAGGGTTTAGTTACGAGTAACTCAAAAAGAAAAATAGAGTACTTAGAAGAACTAACCAAATTGAAAAGAAAATAGAAATGAATAATAGTAAGAAACCAGGTATTCCCAGAGACTGGGAATGACGATCAAATAAAAGGGTTCCAAACTTATGGATCAGATAGAAAAAATAGGAATCAAGGGGGAACCGCAATATATGGGAAAGACAAAAAAAAAGGAAAAATATATGAGAAATATAGTAACTCAGAATGTGAACTAATAGCAGTAGAATTTGAATCTGAAAAATTAATGAACATAGTAATATATAGGCCCCCTAATACTAAAGAATTTGACATAACAATAGATAGAAAAATTGGATGATATATGTAGAAATCACAAGGACTGGACTAATCTCCTATCTGGAGACTTTAACTTTCCTTTCGTAGATTGAAAGAACGAATAGGAGATTGTGGTTGTATTTATACATATAAAAAAGAGAGTAATAGTAGTGCAGAAGATAGGAGGCAATTCAAAAAGCTATTAGATATGCTACTAGAATAAAACATTCAACAAATAAATCACCTGCCAACAAGAAAGGAAAATACTTTAGACCTAGTATTTGTGATCGAGGTGAATTATGTTGAAGAAATAATAGTTTATAATGCGAGTATTTCAGACCATAATGTCATAGAATTAACAGTCCATTCCAAAGCAAGTGAAAACAGAGATAAGCAAGAAATGAAAAAGTGGGAAGGATATGGAAAATACAACTTCTACAGTAAAAATATAAAATGGTCAGAAATAAACAAAGAATGAAACAAAGATTGGGATACCATTTTCGTAAGTGATGGCATAAGGGTAAATACAGAGATACTATATAAAATATTAGAGAAAATAGTGGAAAAATATATACCGAAGAAGAAAAGTAAACATCAGTCATGCATACCAAGAGACAGAAGGATCTTGTTCCAGAAAATCAGAAAGTGGAAAAAAGGTCTTGCAAAAGAAAAAAATGCATGGAAAGTTATAGAACTAAAAAGTAAGATAGAAAATGCAGAACAAAAGATTATACAATAAAAAGAAAATGAAAAATGGGACTTGGAAGAAAAAACCCTAGTAAATATCAAGCAAAACCCCAAACTATTACACTTGTACGCGAAAAAGATGAATAAAAGAAGAATAGAAATAGGCCCTCTAAGAATTGAAGGGAGATTAATGAATGAAAAAAAAGGAAATTTGCAACATATTGGCAGAATGATATAATAGGTGAATTCACCCCTAGAACTTTATAATTGAAGATAATGATATAGAAGTAAGGGACGAAAATAGTGAATATTTAGCTGACATAGATATTAATGAAGCTGATATTGTGCAGGCTATTAATGAAATTAAAAATGGAGCTGCTGCAGGGCCTGATGGTGTCCCTGCTATTTTGTTAAAGAAAGTAGTTCATTCTATTGCAAAGCCACTTGCAATATTATTAAGACAAAGTGTAGATACAGGCAAGATTTATGATGAGCACAAATTAGCATATACTACCCCTACTTTCAAAAGTGGATCAAGACTAGAGGCAAGCAATTATAGGCCTGTGAGTCTAACATCACATATTATGAAAGTGTATGAAAGGGTAATGAAGAAAAATATTATGAAACATTCAATAAAAAACAATTTGTTTAATATAGGACAACATGGTTTCGTACCTGGAAAAAGTACACAAACCCAACTGTTAGTCCACCGTGAGAACATATACAAAAATATGAAAAGCGGAAATGAAACAGATGTGGTTTATCTAGACTTTGCAAAAGCTTTTGACAAGGTAGACCATAATATATTAGGGAAGAAAATTAGAAAACACAATATCGTGGATAAAGTAGGAAGATGGTTAAAAGAATTTTTACACAACAGAAAACAGATAGTTATTGCAAACGATGAGAAATCGGATGAAGCTAAGGTAATATCCGGTGTACCACAAGGTATGGTGTTAGCTGCATTACTGTTTGTTATTATGATTGAAGACATAGACAGTAATGTTAAGGACTCAGTAGTGAGTAGTTTCGCCGATGACACAAGAATAAGTAGAGAAATTACTTGTGATGAAGATAGGAACGAGCTACAAAGAGACCTTAACACAGTATATGATTGGGCAAAGGTAAATAGGATGGTATTTAACTCTGATAAATTTGAATCAATAAATTATGAAGACAGAGAAGGAAAGCTATATGCATATAGGGGACCTAATAATGAGACAATCACAAATAAGGAAGCAGTTAAAGACCTTGGTGTGATGATGAATAGGAACATGTTATGCAATGATCAAATAGCAATTCTATTGGCAAAATGTAAAGCAAAAATGGGAATGTTGTTACGGCACTTCAAAACAAGAAAAGCTGAACACATGATTATGCTTTATAAAACATATGTTCGTAGTCCACTTGAATAATGCAATATGATATGGTACCCACACTATCAAAAGGATATTGCACAAATAGAGAGTGTACAAAGGTCCTTTACAGCTAGAATAGAAGAAGTTAAGGACCTTGACTACTGGGAAAGACTACAATCCTTAAAATTATATAGTCTAGAAAGGAGAAGAGAATGCTACATGATAATTCAGGCATGGAAACAGATAGAATGAATAGCCGACAACATCATGGAGCTAAAAATATCAAGAAGAGCAAGCAGGGGTAGATTAATAGTGCCCAAAACCATACCAGGAAAAATAAGGAAAGCACACAGGACATTAATCCACTACGCACCAGCATCAATAATGCAGCGTCTATTCAATGCGTTGCCAGCTCATCTGAGGAATATATCAGGAGTGAGCATAGATGTGTCTAAGAATAAGCTCGACAAATATCTAAACTGCATCCCAGACCATCCAAGAGTGGAAGATGCAAAATATACCGGAAGATGTACTAGCAACTCTCTGGTAGACATTAGAGGTGCCTCACACTGAGGGACCTGGGGCAACCCGAACAAGATGTAAGGTATGGTCTGTAAGGTCTTAAACACATTTCTGGTACAACCACAAGCTTGGTCTTCCAAAACACAATGTATCACACTCCTTCTTCTGTTTGTTTCTTAAATATTTCCCTTCTACTGAAACCATATACCCAAGCACATTTCCACAAACATCCTCTGTAGTCTCATTTATGGCAGCAGTGTCACTCTTTCTTTGTACGTACCTTTGTATTTATACCATCAAATTTATGACTTTTGCACTTGTTCCTGTCCTCCCTCAGATCTAAAAACTACTGAGGCTAGAGTGCTGCAAATAAGATGTTGATCATCCACCCTGCAATCATTAAACATACCAAATTGCAGCCCTCTTAGCTCGGTAGTTTTTTTATTTATTTATTTATTTATTTTTTTTTTTAGGTTAAAGTTAGTCATAAGCGTGCATCTGGCAGTTACAACTGAACGTTAGTGGTTGCCTGAAATATGGGTAAAAGGTCGAGTGGAAGGCAAAGGAAGATGCCCTAGGGCCTCTTCACTTCCCGACGGGTAAACAAACAATGTTACCATAACCTGTTCCACTGCACTGCCCGACGGGAAAGCAAACACTTACCATAACCCGTTCCACTGTACCGACCAACGGGTATGTAGCCAGAACGATGCGATTGTCTGGTAACACTGCTGCTTCAGAAGCGAGAGAGAATATAAACAGCTGGTAGTGCCGATGGGCATGCATGCCTGCTAAAGTGTGGACAGACCATTCAGAAAAGCTTAGGGATATAAAGGCTGTCTTGAAGAAAAAAAGAAGAGTGGTCATGCTAATGTGCAACACCATTCAGAAACAAGTGAGAAAGACTGTACTTAAACACACACACATTATTTATATATATATATATATATATATATATATAGATATATATATATATATATATATATATATATATATATATATATATATTATATATATATTATATCTATATATATATATATACATATATATATAATAACCTGAACTATAGATCTCCTTACACTATAGATCGGTTCATCTCACTTCACAACAAGAACTAAAGAGAGACTACTAAATTGTACTACCCGGACAGAACTCGCCAACACCTTTCATTCGACTTCATTATCATAGAGATGCATTAATGACTGTCCATATTAAGTGGGGCCAACGACTCTCTTCAATTTACGCAGCGAATATATACATTTACAGCGATTTTAAGTATTTCTTTTCATCGATAAGCATTTTTTAAAGCATTTTTTCTGGTTTCGTTCCCGTGGTCTGCAGATCTCGGCTTATTTTCTAATGCGCTGACATTTTTAAAAATCCATTTATTATGATTTGTCCATTTATTTTTGTCATTTTCTAATGATTGACATCTTATTTCTGTTTTCTATTACATAAGTTCTGTTACTTCTTTCAAATGAACACTTTAATATTCTTTGGGATCATGAATTTAAAGTCGATGGCTCCTGTGGGCTTGTTCCATATGAATTGGGTTCATCTTCTGAATAATAATAATAATAATAACAATAATAATAATAATTCTATATTTCCTATTACCTTCTGTTACTTCTTTGTAATGGGCGCCATATTCTTTGGGCTTGTTCTTTATCAATAGGGTTCACCTGAGTATGATAATAATAATAATAATAATAATAATAATAATAATAATAATAATAATAATAATTAATAATAATAAAATAATAATAATAATAATTCTACAAAAATAGCAAATCTAACTTTTCTGTGTTATACGTATCAATATATCCTTGAAATTAGGCCTATGCGCATTTTATACATATAAGCATATCCTTAAACGCGTTGTCACATTCAGCTAGATCTACACACGTGTGGGGAAAAGATATCAATCAGGCGTGGCATATTCATAGTTTCCAAATTATGTTAAGCAAATTAATGGCAGGTAATTATAATAAATTATACGTAAGGCGAGAACACCTGGTTACTGTGAAAGTACCAATTAACAGACATGAAGTGACGTTTCCCACGAGTATTATTAGTCTTGTCCCTCAGCCTAGCTCAAAGGCAGTTAGACCGATGTGGCACGATAACGGTTCATCTGTAAGGCTGGTTGTAGTACCGAATAGCGTAAACTTGACTTAAAATATACTACTACTACTACTACTACTACTACTACTACTACTACTACTACTACTACTACTACTACTACTACTACTACTAATAATAATAATAATAATAATAATAATAATAATAATAATAATAATAAAGTTTCCTAGTCCACTCTCATGAAAAAACTTACATCAGTTTAACACGAGTTCCTCCTTTGAATTAGACCCAAGACCAATTGGAAATGTTGCAAGATTATTCCCCATGGTATCACATTTATATATTTGTATGTTGTGTAAATCTGTCGTATTTATGTAACGTGTTATGGTTGATTTTGTATACATGGTGTTTTGTTATTTTAACTTTGTTTTTATAGTGTTTGTTATTTATTTGATTCACAGGTAGTAGGCTTACTTTTGTGTTGCGTAATCTCGTTATGTGAAAATTGTCCGATTTTGTCATACAAATACTGCCACCTGTAGCCCTAACATTTTCATTTATCATTGTCATCAGCTAGTATATTAATTTTGTTATATTCATACGTCTTATTTTGGTAATTTGTTGCTCTTTAAAGGTTTAATTGTGATAAATTTGGTGTTATTTTTTTTTTTTACAAGGATGGTCATTTGCCTAAACTTCCAAACTGAAACCGTGCAGATCGCCAGTACTTACACAATATCAAACCCTCATGCATATGAATGTACTGTATAATTGAAACCAACCTATATTTTAAATAGATTACCATATTATCAGGATCACTTAATAACTATAGTGGGTTATTTTCCTAGTCGTTCCTTTTATTATACCTCTGTTCAAATTCTCTTTTACCGTCTTACTTTTCACCCTTTCCTAGCAATTGTTTCTTAGTGCAACTCCTTTGAGGTTTTCATCAAGTTACTACATTTCAAGAACCGAGGGATATGATCTTCCTCTTCTATAAATTATGAACATTAAGTATGTTCCTCCTCCCAGTAATGTGTGTCATCATCCCCTCAGAGCATCTAGTGAGTGACTTGACATAATTTTTCCATGGTAATTTGCTGCTATACCTTGGATGTACAAGTACTGAGCCTTTCATTCTTCCCTGAACTATGCAATGTCAGACTTGGTTCCTTTATATATAAGGGATTTTCATCCATCGTGATCCTTATTTTTGAAAAACTGATTCCACAAGGCCCTGTCCTTCAGCTTTGGGTATCAGCAACCTGCCTTCCTCCTTCCAAATTGCTATGTAAGCTACATGATTTGATTTTTTTAAACAGATCAATTACTTATAATCTACAGCCCCTGAGGTGCCAGGGAATTAGATGGATAAGCAACATGGAATACATTAAATATAATTTTGTTTTTCAAATACAGATGCGTCAGTCATATTGTGTCATCCTGAACAACTCTTTTTAAAATCACCTCTTTTATTTAATACAGAAAGTCGAGTACATTTTAACATCCACCCTGCATCTGCCACACACTTTCCTTACTTTTCCTTTACCTTTCTTTCCATTCAACATGGGCTTTGTGTAGCTTAAAAGTCTTCACTACAGTCTCCATTCCACTTTTCTGTCTTTATAAAATCTACTTCATACGCAGGTCAACTTCCACTGGTCTTAGTTTTAGCATTTGCTTGGAGTTTCTTCCATAACTGATGTACCTTATACAGTACCAACATTATCTGAAATTCTTAAATACCTGCCACTATCTTGTGTTATTGTACAGTAACATCATTTGTTTGTCTTCTTATTCTGTCAAATGCCTTCACAACATAACTTGGTTGCCTTATAAAGATTGGCAACTGATGGTAAGAGTACATTTTTTTATTTCAAAAGCTAAACAGCAAATACTGCTGGAGCACTTCAAAGAAACCATACCAGACTTCAGGCTCTTAAAATGAAACATTTCTTCAGTACATACACGTATGCATTTATTTTCGGAAAGTCATTGTAACAACAATATCACATACAAAAGAAATGTTTTCAACTGCCAAACACGCTTAAAGGCTAAATTATTGGTACACATAACATGATACATAGTTACACTGCCTTGATAACAGTGTTCAGTATTCATTAGTATTGTGTTTCACTTGAAAGAACTTTGTTAACTGTAAAGTAATAGTTTTAAGGCAAGGATTACACATTCGACTAAAGATCATCAGCAATTAAAACTGCTAGAGAAATGAAAAAAGTTCCATTGCCTATGATGCAAGGTCATACCTCTCCTTCATCATGTAATCTTTCTATAAGGCTGGCTAATAATGTAAGAGATCAATGCACTGATTTTCAATTCTACCACCAACTACAACAATACCACTTATGTAAACTTGGGCCTAATAAACAATTCTATTATTGAATCATCTTCAAGTTTTCTATTGTTGATTTTTCCCTTAATGGGGTTAGGCTTAAAATGAGTTCTTTCCACCTGTTACCTTTCAGCCGTAACTCCTGTCATGTCTAGGTCTTCCATTACATAGCTCTAGGACTTCCTTGGCCTCCTGCAGGTCGTTGTCCAGCTGCTTCCAAATGTTCCTTATCCATTTTCCTTGCACTTCCAAAACATCTTCATCATTGATATATTAGTCTTTTCTCCAGCCTCTTGAAGCCACATCTCTCCACCAGTCTTCCTAACATGTTCCAAAAATCTCCTCCATTCTCATTGTCAGTGTCCATGTTTCTGCTGAATAGAGTAGTTCCGGCCTTTCCTGATTGCATTTTAATTTGCTCGTAATTTAGCCATACCTATCATTTAATCCATGCTTCAGCTACTCCCTTTCTTACTGCTTTCTGAGTTTCTACTCAACAGTCTATGTTGTCAGGGTAACAGAAATGATCTATCTCTTCTAAGACCTGCCCATCTATCACACGGTTCTCGACTCCCTTCTCTTCCCATGTGTGCACTTGATAGACTGTGGACATTGAAAGTCTCTTACTCCATGTACATTTTGTAATCCCTAACACCTTTCCCTCAACCACAAGAACACTTTCATTATTGTATGCTTTCCTTTGCTTCCTTCCATGTCACTCCAAGCATTCTTTTGCCTTGTGTGATTTTCTAACCACTTTCAAATTCTGCTGTTAGAACTAGGCTACTGGGATTACGCTGTTCCCAGGGGCCACCTGTTTTGCACTTCTTTGTAGCTTCTTTATTTGTCATGATAGAGTGCAAAGGACTCACTGCCGATCCTTAATGGACGACATTATTTATCTGATAATCTTTTGACGCACCTGCAACAGTCTTCAGATTAAAACTAGTGTTTAGGTAGGTAGAGTAACATTACTAGGTATACAAGACTTTTCAAGATCCAAAATTCTGTGGTATGTATAATCTCTTTGAGCGGTACTTTTCCCTGCAGTTTACTCATTGTAAAGAATGCTTCTCTTGTTGGTATCTTGCATGAAGCCAAACTGACAATTATCAGTTTAGACAATTTTTCTCAGTCTTTCCTCTAGCATCTTTACACTCTTCATAACAGGCTTATGTGATCTTATTTCTACGTAACTTTCACACTGCAGTGTATCCGCATTTCCTTTGTATACCATTATTTTATGGCTCTTCTCCCTTTCTTGGGTCCTATCTCTCCTTACATCAGGTTTTCATAAACTCTGAGTAAGCTCATGAATGACTGGCTCTCCTGTTGCTTTGATAAAGTCACAGCCTATTACAGATTGTCTAGGAACTTTTTTCTATTTTCATCTTCAACAAGGATCGTTTTAACCTCTTCAACTCTCATTCCCTCTAGTGGACCTTCTGGCATACCAGTATCCTCCCATTCATATTTGTTTTCTTCAATCAGGTTTTCAAAATACTGTACTGCATACCTCCTTCCAGTATACCTCTATATTTTCAACTATCTCCTCATTTTCATCTTTTAAATGCTTTTCCCAATCTACCTTTCCTATCTTTCCACAACCACTTTTATCAAGCATATACTACTAGTCTCTTTTTTTTCCCTCCATTATATTGAGATTCAGGTCCATACCTCTCAGCTCCTATTCTTAATCACTACATACATCCCTGCTTTTTTTCATGTGGGCCCTCTTCCAGAGCTTGAAGGTTTCTTCTAATCAAATGTTTTTACATCCAGATTCTAACCTTGTCCAGATGTCTCCTTGCATATTTCCTCTGCTGCATTTAAAGTACTTCTTTTAGATGCTGACATCAAATTAAAACTGTTCAATACAGACAGAAAAAAAAAGTGTTTGTATATTTAATTAAAATCACTAACCCAAGCTTTCATCTTTAAAAAGATCTCAATATTATTGGCCAGCCCTATCATAATCTAAAATTGTGACTCGGTGGTCCGGGTAAACTGTATAATGAAAATTTGCATAATATTCAAAGAAAACATCAAGTTAAGGAAGTAAACAATGAATCTGTAGCTTTCAAATACTTCTTTGTCCTCTCTCCTAATTAAAATATCACACTACCAAAAAAAAAAATCCTCCTAAGCAAAGGAAAAATTTAATATTATAAAATTAGCCAACTTGATCATAGGTAGCTAGAGATAACTGATATAAAAATACTATCATGGCACAATTTACCTACTAGATAAAATCTTAGATGAAATATATAGACAGCAAAACAATAATTATTATGAAAATAAATATCACATTAGTAGAAAGAAAGAGAGAGCAAAAACTTATGATGAGTACATGAGGCACATAGGAAACATGGGGCGCTGACCATAGAAAATGGAGGAGATTCTGAAAGGGTGACCATCAAATGTTAACGTCCATAACCAGAGCACAGGGAGAAGACTGTTTTGTGAGTGAGGAAGTGGAAGAGAGATGTGGAATTCAGTGGCTTAAAAGCAGACTGAGATCAAAAGACTAGGATGGTTTAGAGATGTGATGAGGAGGGATGATGAGCATATAGTCAGAATAGCAGTAGATATAGAAGCAGTAAAACAACAACCTGCAGGAAGGCCCAGAAAATCATGGAGAGGGAATAGATAAAGACCTAGAACTAATGGGAGTTCAGAGATGAAGTGCAAGGGGCAGAGAAAGTGGAGACAGTTCACTGCATATCTGACCCTGTAAAGGGAAAACCTGAATTGCACAAAACCACTAGGCAGGAGTAAATATTTTTCAATTGAGCAAGTTTAAGCAAACCGTAGTAACAGAAAAACGACAAAAGATTGACAGCAAGTCTCACTGACAAGCAAAACAACATTCTACAGTCTACCCAGAAACCTAAACGATTCAAAAGGAAAATATGAATGACATTATGAGTAAACATTATATGTCACTGAATTTATTCTAATGATAATACATTCTGCATTGCCTGATACTACCAAAATCATTGGTAAATAACTGCCTCGAAATGAAGAAAATATTTTGCGACCTGATAAAAATGAGTGATAAAAGGACATACTGTTTAACACGTTCTGACCTTTTTATCTTTTACACAAAAACATCTTCATAACCACCTCTTTTAGAGTTGCATGTCTTCATGGTGTGACTAGCCAAAGAATCCTCTTTGCAAATAAAACGCTAAAACTGTTCATAAACCATAAGTTAATATTTCAGCGCTTTTTTGAAGTACGAGATCTTGGGTATGGATTAGTAGAATATTGAGATCTAGAAGTTGATTTGTGCCCTTGCATCTTTGCTTTTCTTTCAATGAATGAGTATGTTACAGAGGTAGGGTTGGAAGCACTGGCACCTACATCAGGCGTGAGGCTGACTTTCAGATTATCTTCTTCAAGTAACTTGAGCTTGGCTTCTAATGCTGCTATCTTGCTCTTTTTACTGTAAAGAGAAAAAATGATTACAAGTTGAATAAAAAAAGGATGATTAGTATTACATGGCAAGTACACCATTAGCACAATAAGAAAAGAAAACAAATCCTCCATAAAAGAGGAAAACCATTTATGTGAGCAGGAAAAATTTTTTAAGAGACTGTTATAGTACATACCTAATTTGACTAGATTCTGCTTTCCCTCCACTCAGTATAGGAGGGGCTGGTTTCTCTTTACTTCTTTCATATACACTCTGAAATTAATCAACAAAATGAACAGAAAGTTAATATATAAGATAAAGCTGTTAACTACCTTTCAATTAAATACCTAATAGTGATACATTTTATTACATAATACACCCACACTGCTGTAGAGATATGTCATGATAACTGATCTTATAAAATTATATGTTTGAAAGATAATTTGCATTCTTCTAGACATATACAATATCTTAACTTTCATTTAGATATGTATGTTTTAGTTAGATATGCCTTTGCTAAAACCTGGTCTAGTTTGAAACAATGTACCAAGGTAGTTAACTCGCAGCAAGCCTTAGGTAGGGGGATCACCAACTAATTTGTTTGTTTTTATTCACTTTTTCCTTCAACAACAGGAACAAATGAGAAGTTGGTTAGAGTCTACAAGAATATTGGAATATTAAAATATGCCTTTTATAAGGAGACATTCTTTGTGTGAACGGTATTTCCCAAAGAATATAACTAGTATTCTTCCCACTTAGAAATTCCAGCATCCTAGTCACATTCATGATCAAAAGGAAGGATGACTCCTTTAACCTCTTATACAGACTAGCATACTGGCATATGTGTTGTAAAGGTGGACAGGACTATGCCAGAGCTTGGCTTTCTTATACCCTTATTCTAGATAATCATTAGAATCCAGATTTTTCCCACTTGTTACCCAACTGCTAGTTCGAAGGGCAGAGCTATTATTACAATAAGACTAGAGATTATAATACTTTACTACCCAGATGCCACTTCAACTAATTAAGAGGGAGACAGAGGGAGTAGTCACCGAGTACAAAGACAGTCAGAGATAGGTTTTTTTTTTTTTTTTTTTTTTTTTATAACTTACCTGCATTTTGGCCAGGCAAGCACATGCAGAGATGTGGATCCTAGAGAGAGAGAGAGAGAGAGAGAGAGAGAGAGAGAGAGAGAGAGAGAGAGAGAGAGAGAGAGAGAGAGAGAGAGCATTCATTCTTCATACATCTAACCTGTAGTCACCCAAAAGCCACAGGCAAGTTGCTTTTCATCCAATGGTGCGTGGCTCATTACAAAACACAATGAGAAGCCGTCACAGTCCTAAGGAGACAGCATCCATGGATTTATAAGTGATGTTCTTGAGAAGAAAAAAAAAAGTAAAAGTATCCATGCAGAACAAGACACCTGCCCTCAGTATCTGTGTCACTGAGGAGTTCTGGAATGCCATGAACCCCTGACTACTTAGATCCTTACCTGGTGGTTGAAAAATCAGAGACATAACCTAAAAAAGATCAAAACTATGCTTGTGAGTGCCTTCATTTTGTGCCTGCCATTACTAATGGTCTTCAACACAACAGTATCTCATTTTGACCCTTGCCTATGAAATGGACGGAGGTTTGCATAAAGCTCTCAAATCTCTTGTAAGGGACTAATGCGTTCTGAGTTTTTACCACAAACACAGGAACTACACCAAGTAAAAGAAGCCATGCAGCTCACTTATTCTCTTTGCCAACACAAAGGCTCACAGAGAGACAGTCTTGACTGTGACACTCCAGTCTAAAGCCTCCCTTAGCGGCTTATACAGAACTTAAAAGTCACGTCACTCGGAAAGTCTGAGTTTGCAAGGTCAAGATACTTTGTCTGCTGCTTGGGCTGGAGGTCCTCCTTTCCCAGTTTCCTACAATCTCAGATCGAAGGATGCCAGGATCTGAAGATCATAGAAATACTTTAGCAGATGCATCCCATGCTGATTCGAAAGTGTATGCTTGCATGGACACCTGTGATGCATTGACAGTTTTGAGCATACAGCATCAAACTAGAGACTATCTAGTCACAGACAAATCAAGAGGTACTCCTGAGAGTTCTTATGGATCCATATCTGTAAATTCATACTTCTCCAAAAATACAACTAGGAATGTATATACGTATTGCCAATTCACTTAAGATAAGGCCACAGCACCTCCTGCAAGTCCTTCATCTCATTACAATAACTCAGAATAGTAAGTACTATAGCTGCAACAGGAGAGGCAGGAACAGAAGGACCAATGGTTGTAGCAGGCATGGCCATCATACTAATCATCATCCTGTTTCGAGTTGAGCAGGTTCAGCACTGTCCAATGAAAGCATACCGTCCTTGTACCGACCGATGGGTGAACATCCAGGTACTTTCTCGGTGGTAGGGGTAGCGGCCTTTGCAAAGGCATTGTTGCTTTAAAAAGATATCAATTGTGCCTTTTTAATTTGGTTTGCCTTTCAACCATACTTCTTAAAGTGTGCAGATGTGCAGATCACCAAAACAGGCAACGAACACAGTTTAAGAGATAGCATACACTCCTGAGTCCTGACCCAAGTAAACTGAACAAACAGAATGAGGATCAATGTTCATGAGTGACACATTGCGTCTACACATCCTGTCATGCTCTAAATACCTACACTAGTCATACTTTTTCCAGAAGAATTAGATAATAGTCATTCTTACCAGAAGCAAAACAGTCCAACAGTAAGACAAATTTGTAAACAACTATTGGCACGTTTACAGCAAACATCTTAATAATTGGATGGCTGGAAAAAATAAAAGAAATATGATATTGTTATGATACAATAAAGTTTGTTCATACTTACCTGGCAGATATATATATAGCTGTATTTTCTGAAGTCCGACAGAATTTTAAAAACAAAAAACTTCCGACACACGCAGTGGTTCAGCCAGGGGTGGATTGATACCCCATTACCGCCGCTGGGAGGCGGGTATCAGGAACCATTCCCATTTTCTATTCATAATTTTTATTTCACTGTCCCCTGAGGGGAGGTGGGTGGGTACTTGATTCTTATATATCTGCCAGGTAAGTATGAACAAACTTATTGTATCATAACAATATCATTTTGTTCATGAAACTTACCTGTCAGAATATATATATGGGAGCTGAATCCCACCTTTGGAGGTGGGAAGGGACAGAATAGAAGGATTTTGGAAAACAAATGCATGCAGATGATTTACATCTTGGTTCCACCTGTTAGCATAGCTGGCTTCGTGGTTACTGCCACGTAAGTCTGCTTGTGCTACTAGAGTTGCCAGCGAGGTAGAGACCTATATAGCTGGTGCACTCCAGATGATCTGTCAACAGGGGCGAGACCACGACGTGACTAGACCATATTGACCATACCATGAGGGCTAAGAAGTAAAATAAATATATATATATATATATATATATATATATATATATATATATATATATATACTATATATATATATTATATATATATATATCACCACCTGACCAACCTAGCCAAGTTAAGGTGGTTTTAACTAAGGCTTAAGAGTTAAGAAGTCGCCGTTGTCGGCGACTCAACAACTAAATTAAGAGCTCTTCCTAACATTTTCTACAGGATAGGATGAGTGGTACTTCTTGCCCCCAAGATTGTGTGCAAGACACGTATGGCCCTAGCGAGCAGCAGATCTCATATGCCATCTTCACATCTCGCAGGGAGTGTGAAGTGAACACAGAGTTGCTTCGCTAAAACATGGTACTCAGGATGTTGCTGAGTGCCATGCTCTGTTGAAATGCTTCCGAGGCCGCGCCCTCACCTCGTGAGCATTCAGATAAAAAGATTTCAAATCTTTGTGCAAACACAATGAAGGAGCATTTTTGAAAGAACTCCTTAACACTAAAGCCAGGGTGTTCTTCGATATGGGCAAGTCTGGTCTTTTTCGGAACACTACAGATTGCCCGAATGACTTCGACTTTCTTGAGTTTTATGTAGATAAAACTTGAGAGACCCGACAGGGCACAGGACTCTCTCTGGCTCCTGCCCACTAACTTGTGCCATCCTTGCTTCCAAGCTCCTGGCCCAAGGACAAAACGGGTTTCCATTCTTAGGGCACAACGGAAGGCTTAGAGAGCACACCGCCTTGTGTTCTCTAAAGCCAAAACTTGTGACGATGGCTTAAAATTTCACTAACCCTCTTTGTCGTATCTAGGGTGGTTAGAAGAAGGCCTTCCTGATCACATGCAAGAAGTTAACAGGTAGGAGAGGTTCGAATGCTTTGACATCAAGAACTTCAGACTACGTCTAAGTTCCATATTGAAAGCTTCGATCTGGACATGCACAGTCAGTCCGTCTGTACTAAAGTCAGGTGACCGACCAGTTGACCAGTCATGACGAATCAAGGACAGCAAGGCTGTACCCTGAAGACCATAAGACACTATTCTTCGCTGAAGGATGAGTGTCTGGACTGCCTGGGCGATTCAGGTCTAAGCAAACCTTGGGGGTGTATCAACCGCAACCCAACGTCGTCTCGAATTCAACTCCTGACTCGAGCTTCTGGGTGCCAGGAGAAAAGGACGAGGAGCAAAAAGGCGATTCAGTCCCGAAGGAAGAATGCCTGACAGTCCAACCTGGTCTCATGTTACACAATCATCGGGGGTGTATAAACGCAACCGACTTCGTCAACAAGAAACTCAGGGCTACTATATGTCGCCTGATCTCGCACGAGTGTCTGACTCCGAGAAAACAGGTGAGACAAAAAGTAGATGGTGAGCGAGTTTCGAGATTCCACAGAACTCAAAGATCGTGAAGGGCTTTGTTGTTTGACAGACGCAAATCTCTGAGCCCCAAAGGCCGTCAACAACATTGCATATTCTTTAATAGTTGTGACTGCCAGCTTATCCCATTCTTCAGACGGAAATGGAAGACGGTAATCTTATTCCTGTCAACATCTCGATAGTCTGAACGTAGTCAAGACTCAGAGCAGAGAGGTTATAGGTACCTTTCGAGTTAGAGTAGACCGACTCTCTCGGAAAGGTCCTTGGAAAGTGAACTAGGAAGTATGTGACCTCTGTGAATCCAGGATCCTGAAGGCCAACATGGGGCGATCAGCGTCATTGTCGCTCCCTGTGACGTCATAAATCCTCTTATTACATTTCCAAGCGATTGAAAAAGGGGAAAAGAGACTAAACATCCATCCCCGTTCAATACCATAGGATGGCGTTTAATGGTACCGATCCCGGATCGAGAATAAGGGAGCAGAGAAGAAGAAGCCTCTTCTTCCTCAACATATCGAAGAGAAGAATGAAAGGGCGTCCCTAAAGTTTACACAACTCTCAACTTACTTCTAAAGAAAGATTCCACTTGGAAGTGAATAGTTGCTGCCGTCGATCAAGACGATTCGTACGGACTTTTGCAATCCTGTAACGAACCTGTAGAGGATCGTTACATTCTACGCCTGTTGTTATAATAGGCTCTTTCTCGTAAACTCGAACAAGGACTGAGAGAAGAAACTTCTTAAGATATGAGAGAGCTGTGGAATATCAGAGTTGATCTGGACCACTGGTTCCCAAAAACTCGTTTCGAGGACTGGAGGGACTACCGAATCGCTTTTACTTCTTTCAGATTAAGATCCAGGACATCTGAAACCCTATCCAGATGTCCGGCACCTTCTTTCTATCACCTCAGGTGATAGACGCACTGAGAGATGTTCAGAATCATTCCTAGATCTAGAATAATATTTCAGTTTCCCGGTAGGAAAAAACTGTGGTCTGAATTGAAGTCTATTCGGGGAAACAAACTTCTTCAGGAAGGAAATGGTCCCCAGCAAGCTCATCCATTCCTTCCCCGAGTATGCTTACTTCCCTAATAAGGCTGCGCTTTGCCTAAGCAGGAGAGCAAATAAAAGTGCAATGTTGCGGTAGACTCGTAGTTCCATACCGTGCGGTAACGAGCACCGAAAGGATTAAGAGATAAACTTGTTGACATAGTAAGGAAAAAACGAAATGCAACGTTTATTCATTCACGTAAGAAATCCCCTCAATCTTAGGCTAAAGTCCGTGATTGTAGGACAGAGATACAGTTAGTCAGTCAATCCCGCAGGAGAGACGTAACCGTCAACACAGAGATACGGTTAGTCAGTCAATCCCGCAGGAGAGAGAGACGTAACCTGCAGCGCATGCCAGCGCACGATCTGTTACTGGCTCGGTTGGACTGGAGGACAGACACAGCGTGACAGCCGCAGCCAGGCAGCTTACGAACGTCGTCTCTTAAGCTTTATGTCTGGGTTGCCAGCTACCCTATTCTACGAAGAAATAGGTCCCGTTATTTCTTGAGCAGAAAGACTCTCAAGCTGGTATATTTAAGCGAAACAGAAAACGCTAAATATATAGATGCGTTTGTGTCGTCAGAACACTACCATACAACGGTAAAAGATAAATCGGAAACTCCTGGAAGGCTGCAGGGAGTAACGATTAAATGTCCTTAAAATAGACAATAGACCTCTCGGTTGCCATCCGAAGAGGTAACTACAGCAAGCGTGTATGACTTGAACCAACCAGTAGTAAAATAACACAAGGCAAAATATTTTATTATATCACAATAAAGTTTGTTCATACTTACCTGGCAGACATATATATAGCTGAATTCGGAAATACAGCTACATACATATCTGACAGGCAAGTTTCATGAACAAAACTTAAGAGAATCGAAGCAGTCAGCTCAAGCTTCTTATGTATTGGACATAAGCGTTCATTGACGTAGTCTACAAGTCTATGTCTTGTACGAGTCTGCGAATGACGAATGAGAGCTCTTCCGAATCTTGTCAATAAGAGCTATTCGCTTAGGCAATATCAAGTTAATGAGATGTTTGTCAATGAGAACTAACCCATTTACGGGACAAAGAGATATTTTGTCAATGAGGGGATACCCACTTACTTGACAAAACGAAAGTATATGTCAATGGGGGAAAGTCACTGAATTGACAAAACGTAATCCAGGAAGTCGAGCATTAATTTTTCCGATTCCCGTCTCAAACGAGGAAGGGGCAAGAATCCTGTTAAGAGACTGGGCTTACGGCAGGTAGAAGCGACGATGTTCAAATCGGCAGCGTAGTCCCGACTAGAAACTAACAAAAGAAATCTAATCCATCTGAAAAACCACTTTCAGATGGGCTAAAAAGCTTGGCAAAATTATCCTGGGAAGAGGAAGAAACTCTCCAACCAGCTTCCTCTCCCGTATCACAACTAAATGCCTGCTAAGCTTAAAATTTATTGGCAGTATGGCAAAGGAAGTCTTGTCTTGCGCTTTCCTGAAGAGCGTCCTTTTGATGAGTGCCTTTGCAAGAATCCTACTGAACGTTGCCGAGAGTCCTGACGTGCAGGACATCGAGCCTTACATAACCCGTAACTGCCTTATCGCAAAGTCTTGACTGCGGTAGTGGCAACTTAAATTTATTGGCAGAATGGCAAAGGTTGCGGTAGAGCAAACGAGATCTTCCCTTGAGCTTTCCTTAACTCCATCCACCTATGCGAAAAGCAATATCAATTGACAGAGACCTCTTGAATTCACGAAACCCGATGTCTTGCTGGGTTTCGAAGAAGAAGTTGTCTGTTCACTTTCAGCTTCCTCCGAAGCACTGCCTACTTCACATTCTTTGCAGGTGAGGTAGAAGGTATCACCGAAGGTAGAGGTAAAAATTCTTAAGGCCCAAATCTGAAAACAAGAGCTTGAAGAGTTCAACAGAAACGTTCAGCCAGGCGACACACCTGGCGTGCGCTGGTGCAACGCTCGCGTCCACTGGCGCGCGCTCGGCGTCCACTGGCGCGCGCTCGGCGTCCACTGGAGCGCGCTCGGCGTCCACTGGCGCGCGCGCTCGGCGTCCACCGGCGCGCTTGGCGTGCACCCGCGCGCGCCTGGAGTCCATCCGAGCGTCCCGGGCGTCCGCTCTCAAAAGCTTCCTGCTACTATGACTTCTTTTACGTATTTCTCGGTGGAAAGACGGACACGAGTTCAGGCGACGTTCGCCTTCTTACTTCTCACTGAAACGCATAACGAGAGAGAGAGAGAGAGAGGACGTGAAGCGTCCTCTTCTATAAAGCTTCTATATAGAGGGCGCGAGTCCTTCCGAAAGCTCCAACCCCTGTACGGGGAGGACGCTTCGGAGGACGAGAGGATTCGTGCACGCGCACGCACTTTGGCAGTCGGGATTTTCATCAGAAACTGCCGAAGGCACGCCAGATCGGTGGGGGTTCCTTGTAAAACCCTCCTTAGGCTTTCGACATGCTCCCTTTCCGGGTCCTGGGAGTCAAGCAGAGGTCCCGGCCTAGAGGCGAAACGAGGGCGGATCTGATGCACCCTCCACTACACAAGGGGTATCACTGCACTTCTGCACTTCACTTTTACTCTCTAAAGCAAGCACTTTCGATTCTAAGTTACGAATCGAAAGAGTATCAGAGAAAGGGCAATTCCTCTACAGACACTGCTTAGGGCCCGAAGGCAACACTGCAGGGTTAGGAGTAACAATTACAGAAGTAGCACTTCACAGCAATGAAGGAGAGCGAGCACCTCTCGTAGACATATTCATAGCCCGTAGGCCATACTACAGGGTTAGGCAAAATAAAGTCTACAGGAAGGTTAGCAGGTTCACTACCCTGACTTTTGATACTGATTAATTGCGTACATACGAATCATACGTCTTCCTTACGGAATTAGACATGTTTACTGATTAATTGCGTACATACGAATCATACGTCTTCCTTACGGAATAGACAAAGTCTCACACTCCTTACATGACAAATCTCAACATAGAAGCAAGACCCATACCCCTCGTACATACCAAGTGCGGATCTACCGAAGCTTTCGGTAGCCACACCCTATCTTTGCAGACAACCCCGTCTGAAACTAGCCTAACTAGATTCAGATATTTTATGCAAAAATGAATCAAATTCAAATCAATTTAAGATAGCGTATGCCTAGCCACAAATCCCACAAATCCAAGTAAATAAATCAAAAGACAATTAGGATACTTAGCGGCAATGAAGTTTCCAAAATCCTAAGACGGAGGTACTGAAAACAGGTGTTTTCAGCACCGGCGACAGAAAAATTATGAATAGAAAATGGGAATGGTTCCTGATACCCGCCTCCCAGCGGCGGGAATGGGTACTAACCACCTGGCCGACCACTGCGTGTGTCGGAAGTTTTTAAAATTCTGTCGGACTTCAGAAAATACAGCTATATATATATCTGACAGGTAAGTTTCATGAACAAAATGATATTGTTATGATACAATAAAGTTTCATACATACTTACCTGGCAGATATATACATAGCTAAGACTCCGTCGTCCCCGACAGAAATTCAAATTTCGCGCCACTCGCTACAGGTAGGTCAGGTGATCTACCGGCCTGCCCTGGGTGGCAGGACTAGGAACCATTCCCGTTTTCTATCATATTTTCTCTCTTCCACCTGTCTCCTGCGGGGAGGCTGGGTGGGCCATTAATCGTATATATCTGCCAGGTAAGTATGTATGAAACTTTATTGTATCATAACAATATCATTTTCATACAATCAACTTACCTGTCAGATATATACATAGCTGATTGGCACCCTTTGGTGGAGGGTAAGAGACAGCTAATTATGGAATAGACAGGTAAACAACATATGTTGTAGGTATAAATAAACCTTGGTTCCTACCTGATAGGTGGTAGACTTCTTGGCTGCTGCCCAGGAGTCTGCATCACCTCAAGAAACTTTAGTGAGATATATGATCTATGGCCAAGAGTTCTTGTGGGTCTGCCGATGGGGTCTTATCCGCTTACTCAGCAGAGCCTGAAAGGACTTTGTCAATGGGTGCTGATCCACTTATATGACAATACACCTTATGAAGGAGCACAAACCAATCCAATCCCGACCACCTGATCCTAACCACCGTGTTAGTATTAAAAATTGTTCCGAGTTATCCCAAAACTCTTCGCAACAACCATAACTCAAAAACACATTACGCACACACACATAATAAAAAAAAAAAAAAATAATGATACTCATCTAATAAGATATCACAAGAGTTCCTTAATGAACAATAGTGACTGGCCGCCAGTGCGATGTCTGCACTTTGTCAGCAGAAAGTCTAGAACATATCTAATAGACTGTATGTATAATTTTAAGGATTGGTGTTAGCTCCTAACCCCAGGATCGTATCCGCTGACACGAAAGGACCTATAGAAAAACAATTCTCGTAGGTCACACGAACATCTCTCAAGTAGTGAGATGCAAATACTGAGTTGCATCTCCAAAATGTCGCTTCCAAGATGTTCTTTAACGACATATTTTTATGAAACGAGAGAGATGTCGCTACTGCTCTCACTTCATGAGCTTTCACTCTTAGAAGTCGAAGAGCGTCATCAGGACAGATCTTATGCGCATCTGTAATGACGCTTCTCACAAAGAACGCTAGAGCATCTTAGACATCAGTCAGTGGGGTCTTTTACCGCGCACCAAAGACCTTGTGTAGAGCCCCCCATCTGGTGTTTTCTCTGAAGATAGAATTTCAGAGCTCTTACAGGACAAAGAGATCTTTCTGCCTCTCTCCCTACGAGACTTGATAAACCTTTAACCTCGAAGGTCCTAGGCCAAGGATTCGAGGGATTCTTGTTTTTGGCTAGAAATAAAGCTTTAAAAGAGCAAATGGCTGAGTCCCCCTTAAATCCTACTTTATCCTCTAGAGCATGCAGTTCGCTAACTCTTTTTGCTGTGGCTAAAGCTAATAGGAACAGACATTTTCTAGTAAGGTCTCGAAAAGACGCCAGATGAGGAGGTTCGAACTTTTCGGATGAAAGGAATTTTAAAACTACATCAAGGTTCCAGCTAGGAGGAGCTGGCCCGAAGACTTGGTAGTTTCAAAGGATCTTATGAGATCGGGGATATCCTTATTCTCTGTAAGATCTAGTCCTCTATTCCTGAAAACTGCAGAAAGCATACTTCTGTATCCCTTTATTGTGGGTACAGATAGATGCAAATCTTCCCTCAAGAATATTAAGAAATCAGCGATTTCCGTCACAGAGGTAGTGGAGGAGGACAACTTCTTAGACTTGCACCACCTTCTAAATACTTCCC
Organism: Macrobrachium nipponense; assembly: GCF_015104395.2. Taxonomy (NCBI): domain Eukaryota; kingdom Metazoa; phylum Arthropoda; class Malacostraca; order Decapoda; family Palaemonidae; genus Macrobrachium; species Macrobrachium nipponense. The sequence continues at coordinate 9,576,483 of NC_061110.1, read as the reverse complement.
ACTTAGACTGATATACTCGTCTAGTGGAAGCTCTGCGGGCTCTCGCAATCGCGCTTGCAGCTTTGCGAGAAACCCTCTCGCTCTGACAAGTCTTTTGTTAGTCGAAAGGCAGTCAGAGCGAGAGCGGGGAGGTTTTGATGATACCTCTGGAAGTGTGGTTGTTTGAGAAGATCCGTCCTTCCTGGGAGGGATCTAGGAAAATCTACTATCCACTCCACTACCTCTGTGAACCAGTCTTGTGCTGGCCAAAAAGGGGCTATCAGGGTCATCCGTGTTCCTTCTGAAGCCACAAATATCTTCAGAACTAGTCCCAGGATCTTGAACGGTGGAAAGGCGTAGACGTCTACGTGAGACCAGTCTAGGAGGAAGGCGTCAACTATCAGAGCTCTGGGATCTTCTACCACCGAACAAAATACTGTTAGTCTTTTGGAAAGGAATGTGGCGAAGAGATCCACATGAGGAGTCCCCCAAAGAGACCAGAGAGACTGACACACTTCCGAGTGTAGGGTCCACTCTGTGTGAAGGACCTGGTTCTTCCTGCTGAGCCTGTCCGCCCTTCCGTTCCTTTCTCCCAGAATAAATCTCGTAAGCAGGGAGATATTCCTCTGGGAAGTCCAAAGCAGTAGGTCTCTTGCCAGTTCGTAAAGGAACAAGGAGTGAGTCCCTCCTTGTTTCCGAATGTAGGCCAACGCTGTGGTGTTGTCTATATTCACTTGCACAACTTGGTTCGATACCAAAGGTTCTAGGCTCTTTAGAGCCAGATGTACGGCAAAGACCTCCTTGCAGTTTATGTGCCAGGACACCTGTGCTGCTTCCCAGATGCCTGACACCTCTCTCGAGCCTAACGTTGCTCCCCAACCCTTCTCCGACGCGTCAGAGTATAACACTAGGTTTGGGTTCTGAACCTTCATGGAGATTCCCTTGTTCTCCTTCAATGGGGGCAACCACCATTCCAAGTGCGGCTTCATCTCCACTGAAATGGGAAAGGCGTCTGATAGATTTCCTGTCTTCCAACTCCAAGACCTTTTGAGGAAGAATTGAAGAGGACGTAAATGCAATCTTCCTAGAGGAAAGAACTGTTCGAGCGAGGAAAGGGTTCCTAAAAGGCTTAACCATTCCCTCGCCGACGTCCGTTCTTTCCTTAAGAAGAGAGAGACTTTCTCCAAGCCTCTCGCGAGTCTCTCTTGCGAAGGAAATACTCGAAAACCCCGAGAATCCATCTGAATCCCCAGATAGACTAAGTTCTGTCTGGGGGTCAGCTGCGACTTCTCGAGGTTCACGAGTAATCCCAACGGCTTGATCAAGTTCATGGTCAGAATAAGGTCCTCCAAACACTGTCTCGCTGATCTGGCCCTGATGAGCCAGTCGTCCAGATACAGAGAGATATTCACCCCTTTTAGGTGAAGAAACCTTGCCACATTCTTCATCAGGCTTGTGAAGACCTGAGGAGCTGTGGACAGGCCGAAACACAAGGCCCTGAACTGAAAGATCCTTCCCTCCGCCATAAAACGGAGGTACTTCTTCGACGAAGGGTGAATCGGTATGTGGAAATAGGCGTCCTGGAGATCCAGACACACCATCCAATCTCCTTGGCGTAAAGCTGAAAGGACTGAGGCCGAAGTCTCCATGGAGAACTTCTCCTTCTGAACAAATTTGTTCAGAGCGCTGACATCCAGTACTGGTCTCCAGCCCCCCGAGGCCTTTGCAACCAGAAAAAGGCGATTGTAAAACCCCGGGGAGTTTTGATCCAGTACTAGTTCTATCGCTCTCTTGTCCCACATCTGATCCACCATCAGTCGAAGAGTATCCCTCAGTACAGGATCCCTGTATTTGGCTGACAGTTCCCGCGGAGTTGATGTTTGGGGAGGACTGTCGTGGAAAGGTATCAGGTATCCTTTCCTTATCATGGACAAAGATGAGGCGTCCGTGCCTATACGTGCCCAGGCTTCCGCAAATTCTAAGAGCCTGGCACCTACTGGTGTTTGGAGGAGAGAAGCATCATTTACCCTTTTTAAAGGGACGGAAGGCAGACCTACCTCTTTCTCTCAGCAGCCTTCCTTCTTGAGGGTGCTCTGGAGGTAGGGCCTCCTCGAAAGGGCTGAACCGACGTACTCGGTGTCCTTTCTTTCCACCGCAGTCGCAGGTCTCTTCTTCCTTGATGACTGGGTAAGAAGGTCTTGAGTCGCCTTCCCAGTTAATGATCGGGAAATGTCTTTCACTAACTGAGAAGGAAACAAAAAATCCGATAAGGGAGAGTACAACAGTGCTGCTCTTTGAGAGTGGGAGACCGCTTTAGTCAAAAAAGCACTGAAGACTGTCCTCTTCTTAAGAAGTCCCGCTCCAAATAAAGAGGAGATTTCTAAAGAGCCATCTTGTACCGCCTTGTCGATACACGACAGTATACAAAGGAGAACTTCTGGTTCGAGTCCTTCTGAATCATGGGCCTTCTTGGACATCACCCCAAGGGACCAATCTAAGAAGTTGAAAAAACTTCAATACATTGGAAGAGCCCCTTGAGGAGATGATCCAGTTCTGAAATGCCCCAAGTCACACGGGCAGAGTTCAATCCTTGTCTTCTCGACGCATCGACTAACGTCGAAAAGTCCGCTTCAGCCGAAGACGGAAGAGAAAGGCCCATATTCTCGCTGGGGGCATGCAGAAGACCGTCCTGACCAGCTCCTTCTTAGAATCCATCCACGAATTCAAAGACTGAAGAGCCCTCTTCATAGAAATGGTGGGTTTCATTCTAAGAAAAGACAAAGACTTCTTAGCCTTTGCGCTTGAAAACAGAGAGCGCGGAGAAGGAGGAGCGGCAGGGGTTAAAGCGTCTCCATATTCTTCAAGAAGCAGGGCTGTCAAGACTTTGTAGCTTGACAGTCCTTCCTTTCCACGATTCTCGTCTTCTGAGTTCTCCTCTAACTCGGGGTCTAGAGGAGACTCCGTCGAACAATCAGGACGTCTTTCCTCTGGGGGAGACAAACTCCTGATAGGAGAGGGACTAAGGGAGTGATAATCTCTCCTCTTCACAAAAGATTGAGCTTTGTGAGAAGCTTCCCGCTTGGCTGGCGCCACACGCTTAGGCGGCTCCTCATATAAGGATGACGCCTCGCGCTTGGATGACGCCTCTCGTCCGCCGAGCGTCCTGGCTGACGCCTCGCGCTTGGCTGACTCCTCACGTCTGGAAGACGTCTCGCACTCAACTGGCGTCCTGGCTGGCGCCTCGCGCTTAGATGACGCTTCACGTCCGGAATGAGTCCTGGCTGGAGTCTCGCGTCTGGCTGATTCCACGCCTCTGTATGACGCCTCGTGCCTGGAAGACGCCTCACGTTTAGCTGGCGTCTTGTCTTGCGCTTCGCGTCTGGTATGCCTCTCTCGCTCTCGATCTAGACAGAAAATCTTCTTCTACTTGTTTAGAAGACGAAGCTTCATGTCTGAAAGACGCCTCGCGTTTGGCAGGGGAGAGAGGACGAGACTTCTTGATCGGAAGAGAAACGTCCTTCTTACGAGGAGGATCTCTGGCCAAAACTCCCACCAATGAGGCTAGCTGCTGTTGTACAGCAAGAAGAATTTTCCTTGAAGCTTCTCCCACGTCTTTTTCAATGGGAGGAGAAGGAGAATTCGAAGGCGAGCGATCCGCTACGTCCATGTAGGGAGACGTTGACGCAAACTTCGCCTTTTTGATAGAAGAGGGAGCTTCATCTGAGAAGCGCTCCAGGCTTGAATTCAAATCAGGTTCTCTATAATGCCTTTTCAGGGGCCTGGATAGGTCCGAATCCTTCCACCTCCCGGTTTAGGTTGAATGGAGAGGGAGATGAAGAAAAAAACTCTCTGCCAGGACTCTTTTTCTAAAGCGGTCCTGAGCAGCCTGAATTGAAAAAGAGCCGGCTGAATGGGACATCTGACCGTTGGGGATTCCCCACGACCTCCTTAAGGCTTTCGACTTTCCTTCTCCTCTGGGCATGGGAGCTTGGAAGCGGTCTAGGCCTGGAGCGTCGCAGAGACGAATCAAAGCCCCTTCCACAACACTGGGAGCACTCACTTCACTAAACACTTCACTCTCACTATCCTTACCTTGTAAGACCGCCATTTTGGACTTCATCTTAGAGATAGTAGCCTTCAGATCGGCGATTTCAGAGGCCGATTCTGAAAGTAAAGCTTGTGAATGATTCGACACCGATGGAGAATCAAAATCATTAAGGTTAGAGAGAGGGTCAATAAAAGGCTCAATAGGCCTTGTACTCACACTCTTCAAACGTCTAACTCTATCCCTCTCTAACTTCCTCAAATAAGAAGTTAGAGTCTTCCATTCTTCTGCATTCAACCCCTCACATTCATGACAGGTATTAGAAGAAGAACATTCAAACCCCCTACATTTACGACATACAGTGTGAGGATCAACTGAAGCCTTCGGTATCCTTACCTTGCAGCCTACATTCACACACATTCTCACACTCACATTTGAGTCAGACATACTGAGAAAATTCAAAAAGCAAGTCCAAATTCAGTCCACAGTAGCGAATGCCAAAAACCACGATCCAGATACGTCACCAAAAAGCCGAGAAATGATGATCAAAAGGTTGAAAATAAGGAATCGAAGTCAGGAGGTAGTAACAACAATGTAGATACCACCGGCGAGAGAGAAAATATGATAGAAAACGGGAATGGTTCCTAGTCCTGCCACCCAGGGCAGGCCGGTAGATCACCTGACCTACCTGTAGCGAGTGGCGCAAAATTTGAATTTCTGTCAGGGACGACGGAGTCTTAGCTATGTATATATCTGACAGGTAATTTGATTGTATGAAACCAACAACTTAGTGGGTGGGTGGTTCCCTCACTATTTTTCTGCTAGTACTTAACTACCTGGTTACCGGGCTTCAATGACTGGGCCAGCTTTCACCTATGGTACAGAGGATCTATATAAAAAGTTAGAGAATAGAATAGAATAAAGAATTTAGGCCAAAGGCCCAAGCGCTGGGACCTATGAGGTCATTCAGCACTGAAAAGGAAATTGACAGTAAAGAAGTTTGAAAGTTGTCACAGGAGGAAAACCACCTCAAAGCAGTTGCACTAGGAAACAATTTTTAGAGGGTTTAAAGTCAGACGGAAGGTAGAGAATGTGAACGGAGGTACAGTACACATAAGAGATGAGAGAGGTTGCAACTAGGGCTGAAGGGATGCTGCAAAGACCCTAAGTAATGCCTAAGGTGCACTGACAGCACTACCCCTCCAAGGGAATAGTATATAAAAGATGAAGGTTTGTATCGCATAGGAACAAATCATTCCTTAGTTATAATTCTTGTTTATGTACGAGCAAATCTTACATGTCAGGAGGCAGTATATATAATTATTGGAGACCGCATCCATACCAAAGTGTCATAATTTTTCATTATCTACAAGAACAGGCACACAATTTTTTTTGTTCACATCATAACACACCATCCAACTATAATACAATGATGCTCTTTTATATGCGTAAATTACTCCTTATTTCTACAAAAATACAAAACAACCCAAAATGTTCATTACCTCATCTTGTGCGTGAGCCCATTTCACTGCTATCCTTCTGCCGAAGATGACCTTACCGTCGAGCATCTGCATGGCCGCGTGGGCTGCTTGTGAAGATTTAAAGGTAACGAAGGCATATCCCCGTGGCTGCCCAGCTTGAGGTCCCGAACGATGGTACAGAAAATCAAATTCCACCAATGGACCAAAATTTTCCACCATTTTAAGGAGTTGATACCAATAGGGGAGAGACAATACCGCGATTAGATATAACCAAAAGATGTTTTCTTAATTCTTTGTATACAGTGATCATGAAATTATCAATAAACTGCAGAAATAAAAAGCTAACATCACTTATAACAAGATTAATAAATAATGAATGGCAGGACTAGGCCAATAAGTTCAATCAAGTGGCATAAGGTATCAAAACCGTCACTACTGAAAATCTAACAGTTGAGTACTTACTCTCTCATACGAGTATCTAAGTTTCCGACCCATAACCTTCTATCGTCGGTTCTTGTTGAATCCTTTGGGGGCAAAGGCAGAGGCAGTGTGACTTCCTGCAAGATAATTTTTGAAAATCTTAGCTTTGTAACCACCACCAGTAATAAGTCATTTTATAAACCTTTGGCTCTGAAAGACTGCAACTCCAGACAAATACATACTGAATATTTTCAACAATCTAACCATTGTCCCCTAAAACTTACTATCTTGGTCTGTTTACCATAACATACAAGGAAATCATGATGATAAACACCTCAGTGAAGTTAACTTCGTGATACATGTTACTGCTAAATTTTGCACCTTCCATTTTGAATCTTGGTATAATGATATTTTAATGATAAAATTATGGTTTATTCATACTTACCAAGCAATTATTCAGCTTTAGGATTCCTACACCCGGCAGATTAACTTTCAAATTTCCTGGTGGTGCCGCCATCTTTAGTGCAGGTAACTAGTTACCGCCCACCTTCGGTAAACGGGTATGACATCAACGCACCTCTTCAAATGGATTTCAGCCGCCAGCTCCACCTGTGGGGAGGAGGGAGGGCTCGAATCAAATAATTGCCTGGTAAGTACGAATAAAATGATATTGTTATTATACAATAAAGTTTCATACATACTTACCTGGCAGATATATACATAGCTAAGACTCCGTCGTCCCCGACAGAAATTCAAATTTCGCGCCACTCGCTACCGGTAGGTCAGGTGATCTACCTGCCTGCCCTGGGCGGCAGGACTAGGAACCATCCCCGTTTTCTATCATATTTTCTCTCTTCCACCTGTTCCCTGCGGGGAGGCTGGGTGGGCCTTTAATTGTATATATCTGCCAGGTAAGTATGTATGAAACTTATTGTATAAATAAAAACAATATCATTTTCATACAATCCACTTACCTGTCGATATATACATAGCTGATTGGCACCCTTCGGTGAGGGTAAGAGACAGCTACTATATGGAATAGACAGGTAAACAACATATGTTGTAGGTATAAATAAAACCTTGGTTCCTACCTGATAGGTGGTAGACTTCGTGGGTGTTTGCCCAGTAGTCTGCATCACCTCAAGAAACTTTAGCGAGATATATGATCTATGGCCAAGAGTTCTTGTGGGTCTGCCGATGGGGTCTTATCCGCTTACTCGGCAGAGCCTAAAAGGACTTTGTCAATGGGTGCTGATCCACTTATATGACAATACACCTTATGAAGGAGCACACAACCAATCCCGACTCCACCTGATCCTAACCATATGTTAGAACTAAGGATTGTTCCGAGTTATCCCCGAACTCGTCACAACAACCGTAACTCAAAACCACTACGCACACTACATAATTTTCAAAAAAAAAAAAAAAATTTATACTCATCTAATTGGATATGACAAGATTCTCTTCTGACAACATAGATAACGGTCCGCCCGTGCTAAACCAAGTCCTCCATTGTTCGAAGAGACTCCAGACCATATCCAAAAGAAGAAAAGTATATACATTTAAGGATTGGTGTCGGCTCCCGTACCCAGAATCGTATCCGCCGATACGAAAGGACCTAGAGAAAAACACTTCTCATATGTCACACGAACGTCTTTCAAGTAATGAGATGCAAATACTGAGTTGCATCTCCAAAATGTCGTATCTATGATGTTTTTGTTTTAAGCGACAAAATATTCTTATGAAACGAGAGAGACGTCGCTACAGCTCTCACTTCATGAGCTTTTACTCTCAATAGTTGTAAACTGTTCGTCAGGACATACCTTATGAGCGTCTGTAATGACGTTTCTTACAAAGAATGCCAGCGCATTCTTGGACATCAGTCTTGTGGGGTCTTTTTACCGCGCACCAAAGACCTTGTCTAGAAGCCTCCCATCTGATGCTTTCTCTGAAGGTAGAACTTCAGAGCTCTAACAGGGCATAGAGACCTCTCTGCTTCTCTGCCTACGAGAATGGACATGCCTTTGACTTCGAATGACTTAGGCCAGGGATTCGTGGGATTCTCGTTTTTAGCTAAAAACAGGTCTTAAACGAGCAATAGCTGAGTCTCGCTTGAATCCGACTTTATCCTGCAGAGCATGTAATTCACTAATTCTCTTTGCCTAGCTAAAGATAATAGGAATAGGCATTTTCTGGTGATGTCTCTAAACGATGCCAGATGAGGAGGTTCGAATCTTTCCGATGACAGAAACTTGAGGACTACGTCTAGGTTCCAGTTCGGAGGTACTGGTTCCTTCGACTTTGAAGTCTCAAAAGACCTTATGAGATCGTGGAGATCTTATTATCAGCCAGATCCAATCCTCTATTCCTGAATACAGCCGAGAGCATACTTCTGTATCCCTTTATTGTGGATACGGCTAGATGAGATTTTTCTCTCAGGAATAGCAGGAAGTCAGCAATTTCCGCTATAGAGGTAGTGGAGGAGGACAACTTCTTGGATCTACACCACCTTCTAAACACCTCACTTCGATTGGTATACTTTCGTAGTGGAGGTTCTGCGTGCTCTCTCCGCGATCGCGCTTGCCACTTCGCGAGAAAAGCCTCTCGCTCTGACAAGTCTTTCGATAGTCGAAAGGCAGTCAGAGCGAGAGCGGGGAGGTTTTTGATGGTACCTCTTGAAGTGTGGTTGTCTGAGAAGATCCGTCCTTCTTGGTAGGGATCTTGGAAAGTTTACGATCCACTCTACCACCTCCGTGAACCAATCCTGGGCCGGCCAAAAGGGGGCTATTAACGTCATCCTCGTCTCCTTTGACGCCACAAACTTTTTCATTACTAATCCAGGATTTTGATGTGGGGGAAAAGCATATACATCTACTCGAGGACCAATTTAGCAGGAAGGTCGTCTACCAAAAGTGCTCTTGGATCTTCCACGACCGAGCAAAAGACTGGCAGCCTTTTGGAAATGAATGTTGCGAAGAGATCCACATGAGGAGTCCCCCACAGAGACCAGAGATCGAGACACACTTCCTCGTGTAGGGTCCACTCTGTATGAAGGACCTGGTTCCTCCTGCTGAGTCTGTCCGCCCTCACATTCTTTACTCCCTGTACGAACCTTGTCAGCAGGGAGATGTTCCTGTGGGACGTCCAAAGCAAATAGGTCTCTCGTCAGTTCGTAAAGGAACGAGGAGTGAGTCCCCCCTGTTTCCGAATGTAGGCAAGTGCGGTGGTGTTGTCCACGTTTACTTGCACTACTTTGTTCGACACCAGAGGTTCTAGACTCTTCAAAGCCAGATGCACGGCGAAGAGCTCTTTGCAGTTTATGTGCCAAGTCACCTGTGCTGGTTCCCAGGTGCCTGACACCTCTTCTGAGCCTAATGTCGCTCCCCAACCTTTCTCCGATGCGTCGGAGTACAACACTAGGTCTGGGTTTCTGTGTTTTTAGAGAGATCCCTTTGTTCTCTTCCAGAGGGGGCAACCACCACCCTCCAGGTGCGATTTTATCTCCACTGGAATGGGAAAAACGTCCGAAAGCTGTCCGGTTTTCCAGCTCCAAGACTTCTTGAGGAAGAATTGAAGCGGACGTAAATGCAGTCTTCCTAGTGGAAGAACTGTTCTAGCGAGGAAAGGGTCCCTAGAAGGCTCAACCATTCCCTCGCCGACGTATGTTCCTTCCCTAAGAAGAGAGAGACTATCCGCAAACCTTTTGCGATTCTCTCTTGCGAAGGAAATACTCGAAAACCCCGAGAATCCATCCGAATCCCCAGATAGACTAGGTCCTGTCTGGGGATCAGCTGAGACTTCTCGAGGTTCACGAGCAATCCCAACGCTTTGATCAAATCTAGCGTTAACTTTAGGTCCTCCAAGCACTGTCTCTCTGATCTGGCCTGATGAGCCAGTCGTCCAGATACAGAGAGATATTTACCTCCTTTGAGGTGAAGAAACCTCGCCACATTCTTCATCAGGCTTGTGAAGACCTGAGGAGCTGTGGACAGGCCGAAACACAAGGCTCTGAACTGAAAGATCCTTCCCCCCGTCATGAAACGGATGTACTTCTTCGATGAAGGGTGGATCGGGACGTGAAAGTAGGCGTCCTGGAGATCTAGAGACACCATCCAATCTCCTTGTCGTAATGACGCTAGGACCTGAAGCAGAAGTCTCCATGGAGAACTTCTCCTTCTGAACAAATTTGTTCAGAGAGCTGAAGTCCAGTACTGGTCTCCAGCCTCCCGAGGCTTTCGCAACCAGAAAAAGGCGATTGTAAAACCCCGGGGAGTTTTGATCCAGTACTAGTTCTATCGCTCTCTTGTCCCACATTTGTTCCACCATCGATCGAAGAGTATCCCTCAGCACAGGATCCTTGTACTTGGCTGATAGTTCCCTTGGTATTGACGTTAGGGGAGGAGTGTTCAGGAAAGGGATACGATATCCCTTCCTTATGATAGCCAATGAAGACGCGTCTGCGTTTATCAGTGTCCAGGCTTCCACAAATCCCAGGAGCCTGGCACCTACTGGTGCTTGGAGGAGAGAATCTTCATTTTCCCTTTTAAAGGGACGAAAGGCAGACCTACCTCTCTTCTCCGGAGCCTTCCTTCTTGCGGGAGGTCTGGAGGTCGGACCACCTCGAAAGGGCTGAACAGATGTACTAGGTCCTTTCTTGTCAGACGCAGAAACAGGTTTCTTCTTTCTTGCTGACTGTGTCAGAAGATCCTGAGTCGCCTTCTCAGTTAAAGAATGCGCAATGTCCTTCACTAACTGAGAAGGGAAACAAAAAGTCAGATAGAGGCGAATACAGTAGAGCTGCCCTCTGAGCGTGTGAGACTGCCTTGGTTAAGAAGGCCCCATATACAGTCCTCTTCTTTAGAAGCCCTGCTCCAAATAATGATGAGATTTCAAAAGAGCCATCTTGTACCGCTTTGTCAATACAAGACAATATGCATAACAGGGCTTCAAGGTTCGATTCCTTCCGAATATGACAATTTGTCCAAAATTGCATTTTTCCTAACTATACAAACCTGAGGTCCTTTTACAATATGGAAGGTACTAGCGGCAGCTGGATAGGTCGTAAGCTTTCGAACAAGGGGTTCGGTAGTTAACTGCTTGTCCGACAGGCGCGCTGCGCGCGCGACTGGTAGGTAAACAAATCACTTTTGCTTTTGGCGCCAAGCAAAAACTGCAGAGTGAGGGGTGGCATGAGGTGGGGCTATGTGTAAAAGGACCTCAGGTTTGTATAGTTAGGAAAAATGCAATTTTGGACAAATTGTCATTTGTTCCGACACGGCATACAAACCTTCGGTCCTTTTACAATAGGAAGACTCATTCTTGGTGGGAGGAATCTGAGTCTTTTGTGAACAGACTGGTGTTCGCCCAACCTTGGAATGCCTCCCTGGTCGTAAGAGCGAGGGAGGGATCCAAGCCTCTGTCCGATTGATCGGGGTGTGCACCGCAGGATCAATGGTCAGACCTCTGGACCAAGTACTAAGAGAGAGGCAAGCGTATCTCTTCGTACCAGCAAACAAGAACAAGTTCCTATTTGCAAGAGGCAACATAACGTTATGGTTTGTCTCTTGTTGGCATCCACTTCCCCCCCTTGTAGGAGGAAGTGGTGGATATTCGCTCCCATCCCTAGTGAAAGGGATAGGATGGGGCTCTGTCGAGTAGCTCACCGGCATCTCGTCCTTATCCAGCAAGGTGATGACCGTATCCCTCTACCCACAGGTAGAGGGGTAGAAAAAGATAGGAAGAGAAGCCAGTCACTCTCTCATTCACTTATTTCTATTCTTACAGTCACACCAGGACTCAATGCTGTTCAGCCTGCTAGGGTCTGGGTTAGCTAGACAACGTGTTGAGCAGCCACCACGGGTCCTAAGGAAAACGATCCAAGGACCTGGGTGGGCAATATCCAAAAGGTAGAATAAGGAGGTGCCAGTGGTATGGTTGTACCAGACCCTGCCTTTCAGTACCTGCGCCACGGAGAAGTTCTTGTGTAACTCGAGGGAGTGTACTTCTAGGTCATCTTGGTGCTGACGAAGAGTCTTCAACACTCAGCCTGGGATGTCGAGTTTCTTCAGAAAAAGCGCGGTCGCGCTTTCACAGGACAAAGCAGCATCTCCTTCGCATCGAAGGCGGTGAAGTCCATTAGGGAGGGGATTGTGAAGGACTCTAACCGATCGTCAGGAACCGAAGGGTTCAGAGTCTTCGCTACGAATTCGGTATGAAATCGAGTCCAAATCCCCCATCCCCTGGATGCTTGACTTCGCAGGAAAAGTCATGCAATTACCTCAGAGGAAAAGAAGGGGGGAATGGTCGTATGACCTATCCCTCTTCTCGACTTCGGTGAGTCCTGTACCCATACTGGGTCTATCCGTCTGCCGCGAAGTTGTTGTTCTCGTAGTGGATAGGACACCGACACTCAATGGTGGGTGTCGATGGTTATGGGTACTGTGACAAGCCGTTAGGACGAAGAAAAGATTGTTATGGAACAACCGAACTAAGTCCACAGCGAAGTTCGTAACAGACTTGGGCGCTCTGACAGCTGCCTACTGACTGCGTTCGGTAGGAGGCAAGTTGTCCAAGCACCCGAGCAAGTCACGTGACCTTCGCCTTAAAAGGGTTATGCCAAGAGACTAAACAAATAATTTGTTCGTCACCGATGCCAGAGGCAAGGTGATGACTCTCTTAAGGCATGTGCCCAACAGGCGGAAAGTCAATTGCCTTCATAGAGACCGAGGTCCTTGATGGCAAGATATCTCATAGTATAGTGATTCTCGGGTAAGGAGAAACAACACTATGTGACGTTGAAGACGAAGGTGTACAGAAAATGCAACCTACGTCTTCACAGCTGAAACCGAGAGAAGGATTCTCAAGATTCTGAACCTGTGCTACAAAGACTGAGAACGCTAACCGCTATTGATTGCTGTCCGGTGAGGATCGTAGTTGCAATAAAAGCGGAGCGCTTCCAGTAATGAAGACAGGGAACTACTGCCTGAAGAACTGCTTCTCATGGGCTGAACATTGGAAGTAGAGCTGTCAGGTCGGAGAGTTAGGCGATGTCTTCTGACATATTGTTAATTCGGGGCGAGCAATGAAATTGCACACCTACGAATACGAGATATTTTGAAGACAAACTCAGATGTCTGCAAAAATCATTCGCATTATCGCAGTGCGATGCAGCGGTTGACTAGTACAGACTTCTGTTACCGTGCGGTAAACAGAAAGATGAAAGAGTCCAAGAGATATCTCTGTTGAAAATTCTCGCAATGTCGAAGGCGATGAAATCGAGCGTCACAGCAGTAGATGGTCCTTCATTATTGCGAGAATCCCCGTTAATCAGAGACCTAAGTCCATGATTGTTGGGCAGAGATACGGTTCGGTAGTCAATCCAACCAGGGGAGAGAGAGACGTAACCGACCGTGCATCTCCGAGACCTAGCTGATACTGAGCCGCTGTCAGGCAGTTCAATACGCAGTAGCTCTCGGGTGGGACTCGTCATCCTGAGTTGCCAGGTAATCCCAAATTATTCCACGAAGGAATGCGTTCGGCTAGAACCATCGAGCATAAAGAATACGCTCGAGCAATTATATTTAACCGAAACGGATTTCGGTAAATACAAAAGCTGATTTGTGTTGTCATGACAATACCAAGTATCTAAAATCGAACTGATAACTGCTGGGAGGTTGCAGGCAACCCCGAGTTGCAGTTCAATTAAGATACAATTCGTCTCGGTCACAAACCGTAGAGTTAACTACGGTATGCGCCTACCCCACGGACAATTCAACTGTTAAACGAAATCATGTCGCGAGGGTAATATACGTAGTATATTTGTAGGTTCTGTACCACGACCTCCATCCTAAAATCTTTTCCCCTCGAGGAATGAGAATAAGGATTGGAGATCGAACCGCCTTCGTTCTCTAGTCAAGAGAGTGAAGGAGAAGTCTTTCCCAAGGAAAGCTTCAATGGTGAACAGAATACCGAAGACGATAGTTCAAGCCAAACTGGAAGTTCCCGTCCGTGTTCTTCTCTATTCCAGGTTAAGCGCCTACTGTGAGATACTCTTCTTTCAGCAGCAGTCTTCTTCCAAATGCTAGAAATTACAGGAATTCGAGCATAAGCGAGGTTCCCGATTATCGTGTAACAATTATCGGGGATTCTCGCTCACTTTGGACCGTGGTCTCGCCTAAGTGTTTGGAGATCGTAAAAAACTAGCGAAACACTCTTGAGTGCGGCTAGGAAAATTCCGTTTTTAGAATTCTAAGCACTCTGCGAAAACCCCCACCGAATTCGTCAAACGATATCGGCTGGTGGTCCTCTCGATTCCCGTAGAAATCGAGAAAGGGGCAGGATCCCTCCTCAACATGAACCACGGGGCTTACGTCAGGTAGGACCCGAAGGTCCCCCCGGTAGCGCAGCCCCTAACGTGGGATCTTACAGAGAAATCTCTGTAGGATCCCTCCCCTTTCCTCGTAGCCGTAAGGAGAGAGGGAATGGGGGAGGAATTGGATACTGGCTCGCCTTCCCAGCGGAACTAGCAGTTGGAGAAGAAAAGGAGCAGCCATCGCCTTACGGCGATGGCCTCTCAGAGCCTGGGAAAACGTATCGTCAGGAGAAAAACGTTTTCCGAGGAGGGTTACGAACTCATACTGTAGGTAAGTGTCTGCCGCCACTAGTGAACGTCGTCTGGGTGGGGCTGATCGACACCTGACAGGAGAGAGCCGATACCGCTCCGACTCATTCCAGTCCTCGTCGAGGTCGAAACTCAGGAGGACCGAAGGGTATTTAAATACGGTGTCCGAAGACACGTAGAAACGCCTCTGTCGCAGTAGAGGAGGTGAAGTAGCTTGTTCGACGGCCAGACCTGACCTGAGAGCCTTCTTGTCCGGAGACGAGAGACTACCTGGTTCAACACAGTCGGCAAGCTCCGATCGCGGCAGACCCACCGTCGATTTGGGTTCCCTCTCGGGCCCCAAAACGACTCGAGCCGAGACGTGGCTCTGCTGTGGGAGCGGCGATCCTTCCCCGAGGTCATTGTGCTGACGATCAGCGCCGTAAACCTCGGCAAAGTTCCTCTGGATCTCGGAAGTCACAGCATCTTGCAGAGTGGGACCGTTAAGCCCTTCGAACAAGAGCATATTCCGAGAACCTTCCTCCTAAGAAGGGGGAACCAGCGACAGCCCTCTCGGTCTTCCCCATCCACTTGCGCATACGTCCTGGCCGGTCCAAGAACCGTGCCTGGCCACGTAGGGCGTCGTGGTGGGATCATGAGGGGCGCACCCCTCACGATCACTCCTCAATACCTCGCTCCTCCCGGTGTAACCCGAGGAGGTTGAAGGTACGGGAGAGGCAGACCTGACGCTCCCTCGTTGCTCGCTGGCAGAACCAGGCAGGCTTGGAGGGCTGCAGGCGATCGTCAACCCGCGGTGGCGATCGAGCTGCAGGCCTGGTCGAACCGTCTCGCTGTGGAGAACGGCTGGACTGAGCACAGCGGCCCGATCTCGAGTGTCAGAAGAGCTGGTGCTGGTTGCCGTACCCGGTCGCTTTCTGTGAGAGCGACGGTCAGGCGACCTGCAGGCTCCACTGTCACAGTGAGACGTGCTTGTCCTCACGGCACGTCACGTCGCTGGTTCCAGCCGTGGCTGGCACCGGCGAAACGGAGGACTCTTCCCAGCCTCAGCCCGTGGTCGGTCGTGGACCGTCACGTCCCGGGTAGCCACCGCTGTTCGCCGCGAGAGTGAGAGCTGGTCTGGTGAGAGTCGCATGAGCGGCTGTCACCAGTCTTCCGCCCAGTGCCGTGAACCTGACGCTGAGCGGACTCAGAGGTCTGGTTCCTGGCTGCACGGTCGCTGGTAGACGGACCGTACACTCGGTACCTCCCGCGAACGAGAGGCCGAGACGGACCCTGATGCAGTGGCAGAACCACTGACACCAGGCGAGGAAGTACCGGTGTTAGCCGGTACCCCTCTGGTCCCCGTAGTCTTCTTCCTTGCGGAAGAAGAGACGGGCCCCGCTCCCGAAGGAGCAGGAGGACCAGCGGAAGGAACCTCCCGTCCCACCGAGGTGAGAGGAGGGTCCCGAGAAGCTCCCGAGGGAGACTTCTTAGGAGGGAGGAGGCAACCTTCTTCTTCCTCGGCTGTGAAGCCTTAGAAGTCGAAGGGGAAGAGGCGGCAGCCGACGACGATGAAGAAGATGAAGACGACGACGACGACACCTTCCTCCTCTTCTTCGTCAGCTTCCTCAGGACAGACGTAAGATCTGCTATCCAGGGCGGAGCCGGGGCTGCTGTAGCCGAAGCCACAGGGCCCACGGACGCACCTGTACAGACAGACCAAAGTCTGGGGTAGTACCACCACGAACCGGGACGACATCAGCAGGTATGGGCATCTCAGGAACAGCAGGCACAGCCAGCACAGCATCGGTAGGGACAGCCAGCGCAGCAACGGCAGGGACAGCCAGCGCAGCAACGGCAGGGACAGCCAGCGCAGCAACTGCATGGACAGTCAGCCCAGAATCGGCAGGTACGGCAGGCAGCACCGGAAACACAGGAAGTGGAGCAGCAGCCAGCAACACCCTGGTACCGGCGGCAGGTCCAGGGGCGAGCTCTAGGGCAGCGGAAGTGTGGTCGCTGCAGCGCGGCAACCACGAGCGGCGGCGGCACGGCCCCCTCTCGGTACGGCGAACGGCACTTCACAGCGGCTGTAGGCAAGACTGTTACCACGTGAGGCGAGTACCACCAGGTGAGGAGGGACGTCGTCACCTGCGTTGCGTGTCACCACTCCATGGGTGACCGCAGTAGGCCCAGACATAGAACCGCAGCCCCTGGACACTAGCACGCCCTGCAAATGGAAGGACGCCCATACCTCACCAAGGTCCACCCTCGTGGCAGTAGCACCTGCGGAAATAACAGTAGTAGCGATTAGTGGGGGGGAAGTCCCCTCGCGCGGGGGGGTGAGCCCTCTCCGAACGAGTGGAAGACCCCTAATACAATTGTACATCGGGCACCGAGCGCCCTCCCCCCGAGCCTCGACTGGATCGGGGGCCATCCCGAGGAGAAGAACGCCGATAACCTCCCCCCCCCAAGGGGAAGGGCCATCTGTGGGAGCTGACGCGGGGGGGGGGTTCTCGTTCCCCACCCCCGCACAGCACCCATGTACCCAACAACAATATAAGAGCCCGAGAGCAATCGTGCCATCGGCCCGAATGCAAGGGCAAAAGGATCAATTCCCTGATGATCGGAACTTGAACCAAATAAATATTGATGCAATCAATAATAAGGAATAAAATGAAAATGCATCTTGCATTACGATTCACTTCACAATGAATAAGGGCTCGGATCGAGCGCATTTGCGCCCTCGGTACCGAGCGCAAGGGTAAAAGGATCCATTCCTTACCTTTATGGATCAAGGTTTATGGAAACCTTGATCCAAAATGAATGGATCAAATCAAAAAATATATGAAAATGAAAAGAATACTGCGCTTGCGATTTCACTTCATACAAATAAAAAGGGGAAGGATCAATTCCCGGGAAATAGCGGAAACATTGATCCCAGTAAACAATGCAATCTCAATAAAAAATGAAAATGAAAAAGAACTGCACTTGCGATTTCACTTCATTCAAAATAAAAAGGGGAAAGGATCAATTTCCGGGTAAGCTCGGAAACTGATCCAAAATGAGTATTGCTACAATCAAAATAATATATGAAAATGAAAAAGAATACTGTACTTGCGATTCCACTTCCATACTGAATAAGTTTCCGTGCCGAGCGCATTCGTTCGGCAACGGGCATACAGGTCAAAAAAAAATATAAATGAAAAGAGCACTTACTTACGATTTTCATCTACACATTTCCAACCCAAATATACGCTCGGAGCGAGCGCTCCCGCCCTCGGCACCGAGCATACACAATACGAGGATCATTTCTGGGAAAATGAATTCCCGCACTTACGCCCTTCAGTCCCGGCACTCGGGTAATCGGAGGGCGTGGTGAAACCAAGATCCTTTAATTCACAATTGAATTCAATGGGAATAAATATGAATGATTGTACTTACAATTCAGTTTCACTAGATAAATAGAAAAAGAAAAACACAATCATGCGAAAGCAACGACGATGAAGCGGGCAGAGAGCGATGATACACGTCCACACGCCAGCAGGCCGAAAGCAAAAGTGATTTGTTTACCTACCAGTCGCGCCGCGCGCGCCTGTCGGACAAGCAGTTAACTACCGAACCCCTTGTTCGAAAGCTTACGACCTATCCAGCTGCCGCTAGTACCTTCCTATTGTAAAAAAAAACAAAAAAAAAGGACCGAAGGTTTGTATGCCGTGTCGGAACAACATGGGCTTTCTTGGACATCACCCCAAGGGACCAATCTAAGAAGTTGAAGACTTCCAATACATGAAAGAGTCCTTGAGGAGATGGTCCAGTTCAGAAATTCCCCACGTAATTCGTGCCGAATTGAGACCTTGTCGACGTGAAGCGTCAACTAAGGTAGAAAAATCTGCTTCCGATGTAGAAGGGAGAGCAATACCCATATTCTCTCCCGTCTGATACCAAATGCCTCTTTTCCCAGCTAATCTTGCTGGAGGCATGCAGAAGACTGTTCTCACTAAGTCTTTCTTAGACTTCATCCATGAGTCTAAGGATTGTAAGGCCCTCTTCATCGAAATGGTGGGCTTCATTTTGAGAAAAGACGAAGGCTTCTTCGTCTTAGCACTCGAAAAGAGAGAGCGCGGAGAAGGAGCGGCAGGAGTCAACTCGTCTCCATACTCCTCAAGAAGCAAGGTAGTCAAAACCTTATAGTTCGACAGTCCTTCTCTTCCCTGATATTCATCATCCGAGTTTTCTTCCAACTCGGGATCTACATGAGTCTCCGCTCTCCTTTCCGTACGTTCCTCTTCTGGAGGAGACAAACTCCTAATAGGAGAGGGGCTAAGGGAATGATAATCTTTCCTCTTTCCCGCTTTAATAGTCTTGGAAGGCGCCACAAGCTCAGGCTTCTCTTGAAAATTAGAAGACGCTTCCCGCTTGAATGACGCTTCCCGTTCGCCAAGCGTCCTGGCTGACGTCTCTCGCTTACTTGTCTGCTGACGTCTTGATGACGCTTCGCGCCTGGAAGACGCTCCGCTCTCCAAAGGCGTCCTACTTGGCGTCACAATATTGGTCGGAGCGTCAACGTCATGATTCCAGTTTTGTTTCAATGACGCTTCATGTCTAAAAGACGTCTTACGTCTCTCTGGCGTTACGAAAACTTTCGTAAGCCACGTTCTCGTTCTCGAACCCGGAAGCGTTCTGGTTAAGACGTTTTAGCAGAGATTTCACGTCTGCATGAACGCTTCTCGTTTAGCAGGTGAGAGAGGACGAGAACTACTTAATTGGAAGCGCCACGTCTTTCTTACGAGGCGCTTAAAACTCCCACTAGAGAGGACAGTTGCTCTTGTGAACTGCCATAATTATCCTCCTTGACGCTTTCTCCCACGTCCACTGCATGACGCCTTTCGTCATCACTCGGGGGAGAAGAAGGAAGGGAAAGGGTACTTCTGCGTACTCGTCAGGTGACGCTGACGCCACCTTCGCTTTCTTAATAGAAGAGGGAGCGTCATCTGAGAAGCGCTCTGGGCTCGAATCTATTTCAGGTTCTTTCATATGACGCTTCAGCGGTCTCGACAAGTTCGACTCCTTCCACCCTCGTTTAGGAGGGTGGAGGGAGAGGACGAGAGAAAACACTCACGAAGGACGCTTTTCTATAGCGCCCTTGAGGCCGCATGCCACGAAGCAGAGCTAGCTGAAGGGACGTCTGACCGTTGGGGGGATTCCCCACGACCTCCTTAAGGCTTTCGACTTTCCTTCTCCTCTGGGCATGGGAGCTTGGAAGAGGTCTAGGCCTGGGAGCGTCGCAGGGACGATCAAACGCCCCCTCCACAACACTGAGAGAAACTCACTTCACTGAAATGTTCACTATCACTAGCCTTACCTTTGGAGTCAGCCATCTTGGACTTCATGTCTCTAATAGTAGCTTTCAGATTGGCGATTTCGATGCCGAATCCGAAAAAGCACTCTGAGAATGAGATATATAGGGAGAATCTACATCAGTAGGATTAGAATTATCCGTGAACGGCTCAATAGGCTTGAACACACACCTTTCAGCCGTCTAACTCTATCCCTCTCTAACTTCTTCAAATAAGAAGTCAAAGTCTTCCACTCTTCTGCATTTAATCCCTCGCATTCCTTACAAGTATTATTAGCAGAACACTGAAACCCCCTACATTTACGGCATACAGTGTGAGGATCAACCGAAGCTTTCGGTATCCTCACCCTGCAGCCTACATTCACACACATTCTCACACTCACATTAGAATCAGACATCCTGAGAAAAATCCAAAAGAGTTATTCCAAAAAAAACAGTCCACAGTAGCGAATGCCAAAAAAAACACGATCCAGATACGTCACCAAAAAGCCGAGAAACGATGATCAAAGGATGAAATATGAATCTAAGTCAAGAGGTAATAGCAACAATGTTGATACCACCGGCGACAGAGAAAAAATATGATAGAAAACGGGGATGGTTCCTAGTCCTGCCGCCCAGGGCAGGCCGGTAGATCACCTGACCTACCTGTAGCGAGTGGCGCGAAATTTGAATTTCTGTCGGGGACGACGGAGTCTTAGCTATGTATATATCTGACAGGTAAGTTGATTGTATGAAAACATAATTTTATCATTAAAATATCATTTTTATTCAGTCTTACCAAGCAATTATTCCGTTGATTCCAAATTGAAAGGTGGAGGGTAGTGGAGATAACACAATCTGAGAAATTGATTCATCAGGAGGGTTACATAATAAGCATAGAACTTTTATGCCTTTCATACCATACCTAGTAAGCGTACTGCTGCAGGAGATTACTGCCTCTGGTTGGCGCTCTGCTTACTTAGTAGAGAGAGGGGTAGCTGGACCATGCGTCTCCTCTACAAGTGGGAAGTTCCTTGCAGTCGTGGGCTTACCGCTGACTGAACAATGAACGAATAAAATACAAAATGCCCTTGCCCTGGGCGAGAACCAGATAAATAAACAACCCATATACAGTTACCTACACCAACAACTATAAAAAACATCAACAATACCTTCAGTGTCCATACGATTGGAAGGTACTCCAGGTACTACGAACCTCCAGACTTCCCAAAACTCAACAACCTTGATACAAGGCGAAAATTAGATGGAACCAGCTCCCTCTATGTTGCATCCCCCAACACCATGCCAGCCACGGATAAAGGACCCATAGCACTGCAGTTTTCAAACACCGTCTCTAACTCTTTTAAGTAATGCGTCGCGAACACCGACTTTGATCTCCAGAAAGTCGATTGCAGAATCGCCACAAAGATAGCTTATTGCGGAACGCAAGTGAGGTGGCTACCGCTCTAACTTCGTGTGTTTTAACCTTCAACAGGGCGAGTGACTCCTCATCTACCGCGGAGTGAGCCTCGGTGATTAAAGATCTGAGAAAGAAGAACATTGCGTTCTTAGACATTGGATGTAAAGGTTTCCTCACCGAGCACCATAAACGTTGCGAGGGGCCCCTCAACTTCTCTGTCCTCTTCAGATAGCAGCTTAATGCCCTCACTGGGCATAGAAGCCTCTCCTGTTCCTCCGGTCCGACAATATTTGAAATATTCTTGACGAACGAACGGAGCCAGGGATCCGATGGACGTTCATTCTTAGCCAAAAAATTCAGGGCCCAGGAACAAACCGCATTCCCTTGTGTGAAACCTACTCTTTTGTCTACGGGATGCATCTCGCTAATGCGTTTCGCTGAAGCCAGAGCGAAAAGGAAGACAGACTTCTTCCTCAAGTTCTTCAGACGAGCAAATAGGTTCAAAGGGAGGTCCAGAAAGGAATTTCAGGACTACATCTAGGTTCCAAGACACCGTGTCCCTCGCAATCTTCGATGTTTCAAAAGACCTTATGAGGTCTGTCAGATCGGAGTTCGTCGAAAGCTCCAGTCCTCTATGTTTAAACACAGAACTGAGCATCGCCCTATATCCTTTTAATCGTGGAAGGGGATAACTTCTTTGTCAACCTCAGGAAAAGAAGGAAGTCCGCAATCTGGCTTACAGTGGTCTCAGAAGAAGAAACTTTAGCTTGCTTGCACCATCTTCTGAATACGCTCCATTTAGATTGGTACAGGTTATTAGAAGAAGCGTGTCTGCATCTTGCAATCGCTTCTGCCACTCTCCTTGAAAAGCCTTTTGCTCTGACAAGACTCCTAACAGTCAGCTGAAGCACGGACAATCCTTGATGGAATCGGTGGAAATGCGGTTGTCTGAGCAGCGACTTCTTTTGAGGAAGTAGCCTCGGATAATCCACCAACATTTCCAGAAGATCCGGGAACCACTCTTTCCTCGGCCAAAACGGGGCTATCAGCATTAAGCAAACATCCAGATGGCGCTTCACTTTGTTTATAACCTCCCTGATCATCCCGAAAGGGGAAAACACGGAAGCATCTAGGCCCGACCAATCTAGCAACATCGCGTCTACTGTCCATGCTAGAGGATCTGGAACGAGGGAGCAGACAGAACAGCTGTAGACGGTTGTTCTTGGATGTCGTGAATAAGTTGATGGCGGGTCTTCTCCAAAACTTCCAAAGTTCCCGACAAACTTCCATGGCCAAAGTCCATTCCGAAGAAAGAACTTGCCTCCTTTTGCTGAGCTCATCTGCCAGAACGTTCATCTTCCCCTGAAAAAAACGAGGAACGAGTTGGATGTGATGTTCTTCTGCCCAGAGTAGAAGTTCTTGCGCCTTTGAGAACAGAGTGAAAGAGCGAGTCCCCCCTGTTTTCGAATGTAAGACAGGGCTGTGGAGTTGTCCGCATGAATGGCTACTACTTGACCTTCTACCAGATGCATGAACTTCTGAAGTCCCAGGAAGACAGCTAGGAGTTCCTTGACATTGACGTGAAGGGCTTTCTGGGACTCTGTCCAAACCCCCGACACTTTGCGATCCCTGAGAATAGCGCCCCAACCTGCGTCCGATGCGTCTGAAAAGAACTGTAGGCTGGGGTCCAACGGGAGGAGCGACAAAGCCCTCTGAGTCTTTCTCTGAGTCCCACCAAGCTAGATCGCTCTTGATCTCCTTCGTAATGGGGAAAACCGTTGGAATCTGGTTGGGACTTTCTGCACCAGTTTGCTTTCAGGTAAAACTGGAGAGTTCTCGAGTGTAACCTCCCTAGCTTGACGAATTTCTCTACAGAGGACAGCGTCCTCAGTAGGCTCATCCACTGCACTGCTGAGCACGATGAGTTGTGCAGGAACGATTGAACCGTCGCCAGACAAGACTCCACCCTTTTTGGGGCTAGAAAAGCCCGAAAATTCAGAGTCCAGAGTCATCCCCAAATAGAGAATCCTCTGAGAAGGGGTGACTTGGGACTTCGACATATTCATGAGAATGCCTAACTTCTGCGTCAGGCAGAGAGTTCTTTGTAGATCCTTCGCACACTGTTCCTCCGACGGCGCTTGGAGAAGCCAATCGTCCAAATACATCCGTGACGTTGATGCCATCAGATGTAACCATTGCACAAGGGGGCTTAAAATCCTGGTGAAAACTTGAGCAGCTTTCGAAAGGCCGAAGCACAGAGCCTGAAACTGGAAAATCTTGCCTCGAAACACGAAGTGGAGATACTTCCTTGAGTCCTGATGAATTGGGACATGGAAGTAGGTGTCCTGCATGTCCAACACGGGTCTCTAGCCCCCCCCCCATGCTTTGGGAACCACAAACAGCCTCTGTAAAAGCCCTTCGACGAGTCATGGACTTCCTCGATGACTTCCTTGCGAGCCAAGGAGATTACTTCTTGCTCGAGAGCCAAGAACTTCTCCGAGCCTACGGAGTATGCTGTCAATCTGATGGGAATCTTGGCTAACGGAGGCCTTTCCACAAAAGGGATGGCGTAGCCCAGGCGTAAGACTTCTATCACCCAGGCTCCTGCACCTCTGTTCTTCCATTCCTCCCAAAACAAGTGCAGTCTGGCGCCTAGAGGCGTGTGAAGGGAAGGAGCATCATTTCCTCTTGGTCTTGACTGTTGCTCCAGAAAGAGGATTTGGTGGGAGGTCGAATGTTTGAACGTGGTCTCGTAAAAGGGCGCAACTTTCCTCCTCGAAAAGGCTGCTTCTATAACGGAGACTTGGAAGGAGGAGCCGCAGACGCAACAGGCTTAGGCCATTTCGTGGACTGAGCCAGTAAATCTGTCGTCGACTTCTTCTCTAGATCCGACAGAATGTTCTGAATTGTCTCTTGAGGAAACAAATGAGACTTGTCAAGCAGAGCAAAAAGAAGGGCTGACTTCTGCAGTGGTGACTCCTTTGGTGGTAAAGGAGCACCACAGCTCATGTTTCTTCAGCATGCCCATAGCGAACAATGAAGCTACTTCGTCTGCTCCATCTCTGATAGCCTTATCAGAGCAGGAAAGCACTCCCAAACAGTCCTCTCGCAGATCCTCGGAAAGAGAGGGGCAGTCTTCAAGCTTCCTTGCTAACGCTCTTATCAACCAGTCCAAGAAACTGAAGATTTAAATGACCTCAAAAAGATTACAAACCATGTGGTCTATCTCGGACGAAGCAAAGAACGTCTTTGCTGCCGAAAAGGCCGCCCTCCTATTGGCATCCACTAAGGCAGAAAAGTCTTCCTGGGAGGAGGCAGAAACTCCCAGAGAAGGTGCTTCTCCCATGATGTAGAAGGGATACCTCTTGTTGATCAGCAAGGAAGGGGTGGAAAGCAAAAGACGCCTTATTATGGTCTCTCTCGGTCGCTAACCATCTATCCACTGAAATGCTTTCCTAGCCGCAGAGGAAAGGACTAGTTTGGGCAGCAGTTCTTCTGGTTGCTTCTTCTCCTTCATCATAGAGATCGACGGAGGAGATGAAAGAGTGGCAGGAGAAAACTTCTCTGGAAAATATTCCATGAAGAACTTCAATAAAGAACGCATATGCAGTCGGCGGCTGCGTTGAAACTTGACCCAAATCCTTCTCTGCTATTACAAACTGCTCGTGTCCTTGCTCATGCTCTTCATTCTGCTCGAGCTCTCGTGTCCTTCTAAAGAACCTCCGACGGAGCAGGCGACATGATTGTTTCCTCTCTCACAGGAGGATTCTTCCCTTTAAAAAAGGACAGCAACTCCTCAAAATGTCGTCGAAAAGGAGCCAACACTTGGTCTTCATAGGAAGAAAAATCGCTTGGCTATTGTCGAACCAACGAAGCGATCTCTGGGCTCGCTTCAGGCAAAGAGCCGTGAACAGAAGTCGAAGAATCTCACTTTGACTGACGAGCCTGTGTATGCCGGACAGGTATCCACACCCTTCGACTCTCAGTCGAGTCCGCCGAGTCGCGAGTCGAAACTTGTCCCCTGTACACCTGATCTGCGTGACTGCGAGACGGGCACGAACTGAAAGGTGTATCCTTCGACCTCTTGACAGGGAGAGGGGAGACGTCAGCAGTCGAAGGTCTCTTGAGGGGCAAGAAGCCCAAGAACTACGCCAACGTCTCGCACGAGGAAATGGCGACTCACTCGAGTCCGACAACTCCGTACCAAACGAGACACCTTTCCAACGGTGCTAAGTCAAAACCCGACTCGACACTTCCGGTTCGACAGGGAGCGACTGCCTGTGAGCAAACCCTCCCAGTCTCCCTTGGACCTCCGGTATGTCTTCTGCCCAAGGCGGGGGAGCAGGACAGTGACCTTTGTCTAGGAGAACTGGAGGGACGGACAGCCACCCCCTCAGGAAACACTTCACTTGCACTTTGCACTGCTACACTTTTCTCCATGAATGATTTCATGGAGGTACCTAACTCCATAATAGTATTCGCTAAAAACTCAAATCTCCTCTCGAACCTTCATTCGAGGCTGGGAATGGTGTCGGAAACTGCAACATGGGAAGCTGGTACAGAAGTTGGAAGAGTGGGGGTCGGAGGACTGAGGATAGGAGAAAGATGACCTCTTAAGGGAGAAGAAGCGGGAGTAGCGATCTCCGCTGACACAGGGGTAGAAGGCAAAGTTACAGCAACCTTACTATCTGCCCTAATTGCTCCTTTTCTCTTCCTATCTTGAATAACTTTCTTATTATGAGAAATAAAAAGTTTCCACCGTTCATCGCCCCACTCCTGACAAACAGAACACCTCAGAATCTGACATCACGAAATTGGCAGCAACTAATCTCAAAAGAGTAACTAACTAAGCTAGCTCCTTGAAAAAACACCGAAAACTTTGAGCGTCACCAAAATTCCATGAATAGGCAAACAACCCTCCAAAGATGATGAAGAAAGACCGCAGAGCTACCGATGTTACTCGGTAGCCGACAGAAATCCAATTGAAGGGGTGCGTTGACGTCATACCCGTTTACCGAAGGTGGGCGGTAACTAGTTACCTGCACTAAAGATGGTGGCACCACCGGGAAATTTGAAAGTTAGTCTGCCGAGCGTAGGAATCCTACAGCTGAATAATTGCTTGGTAAGACTGAATAAAAAATACTAGTAGAGGTACTTTGCAATAAAGGTAGCCTAAGCTTTTATTATTTTGTCATGTTGAAAGTGAAAATTACCTTGTACATACATATCTCCAGGTCAGGTTAGGTTTGGGATAAAGTAGAAAATGGCATCCTGGGTAGGTTAAGACATATCTGTGCATTTCATTTTATGCTTAAAGACACTACATTAGATTACGTTCCCCAAACAGGTAGGGCCTGGCATTCCAGTTAAGGTTACATTAGATGCATCTGTATGTTTCACTTTATAATTTATGGTACCTCTTGCTTTTCAATAATTTACTTTAGAACATTTTTTCTATTTATTTGTTACCTTGTTAATTAATTTTTCTTTTTTAATAAGTGATCTTTTTGTAATTCTGTTGCTTGTTTCTAACGAACACCTCCCTGGACGAGTGGTTTTCGTGCTTGGCTGCCAATCCGGTGGTCCGAAATTTGAATCCCGGCTCGGCCAACGCGGAATTAAGAGGAATTTATTTCTGGTGATAGAAATACATTTCTCGATATAGTGTGGTTTGGATCCCACAATAAGCTGTAAGTCCCGTTGCTAGGTGACCAATTGGTTCTTAGCCACGTAAAAATATCTAATCCTTCGGGCCAGCAGCCCTAGGAGAGCTGTTAATCAGCTCAGTGGTCTGGTAAAACTAAGATATATTTCACTTCTAACAAGCCCCATATTCTTTGGAAGCTTGAATTTCAAGTTATTAGCCTCTGTGGACATGTTCCATATGAATAGAGTTCATCTTCTGAATAATAACTAAGTTAGGTCAGGTTCACTTTCCCAAACAGGTAGGACCCAGTTTTTCTTGTTAGGTTAGCTTACGAAACATCCCTGTATTTCACTTTACAATTTATGGTGCTCTAGCTTAAGTTAGGCTTAAATGGGTACAGCTCAGCATTCTAGGGTCTAGCAGTGTGATAACCATTCCAACATCTCATTATTGTTTTTCATTTTTCCAAATCCTGAAGCCTGGGTTCTTCCCCCTATGCTAAGAAACAACATGGCCTATCGTTTTTAATGAGACAAGTCCTTTAAATAATTCACAACAATGGTGTTTCCTCCAAAACTAGTGTAATTAGATTTTCCTAATTTCAGGTGAAACTGAAGACTACTACTGTAGCCTGGTTCCTGGCAGTCGCTGATCACAGTATTTATGTTTTTTGTCTTTTTGCTAATGTTTAAGATATTTATCACCTTTTATTTATAATTTTAAATTCATCACTAAAGGGCTGGTACTAAACATGGTGCCCATTTTACAGGTAAACAACTAATTACCAAACCAGAGGGATGCAGTAGGTCTTTAGTTTGACCTCGTTTCACAGCAAATGCCTCATTAATATGCTTCATAAACCCTAAAGTCGGTAAAACTTTACAATAGTTGTGCGGCCTTATTCCTGCCAGTCACTGACCGGAAAAGATTACCGCCTTTTTGTGGGGGGCTTCAACCAGGTCTGGGTGCACCGCCCTAAGTTAGGTTAGGTAGGTAAGATCTGGTTAGGTCAGGACCTAGCATTATAGCAAAGGTTAGGTCTATGTATGTACGTATAAGGAATGTGCTCCGTTCTAGGCCGCACAACTTTTGTAAAGGTTTGGTTAATCTAAGCAATATTGGTGCGTCAGATATTTCTTTGGAGGTAAATAGCAGCTGACCACCATGGCCAAGATAACTAGTACTGGTTCTTCATCAAAAGCACTAAAGCTGTAGGAAAAATCAAGGTAATTCTAGGAATAACTCCGCACGGACTGCAAGAAATGGTCCCGCGAATACGACAGCTATTTGGGATTGGGGCGTCAAATAATGGTAAATTCTTAATGAGCAACCCAAAGACTATAGGAAACTGTAATTTCCAAATCAATACCCGACACGGAGTTATATTCCCTAGATCTACCAAGTTCAATTGCCGAGGTGAAAACAGCGTGCGCCATCATTGCTTGGAAATAGTACCTAAAGTTTTACCCCAAAGTCTCACTGCCTAAGTGGTAGCACCCCAATCAGAAGCCACGCCCTAGGCATCAGGTCGAGATAAGAAGTAGCCTACACCCTGAACCATAAATGAGGTTAGATTGAAAAGATAATGTTACATTACTATAGCCATGGCTTTCACTATTGCCATTCTTAATCCCTTCCAAGTCCCACCCCCACCCCCGCACCCCAAGTCCACATCCAAAAGTCGAAATTCCTGATGGGTGGAACCCCATTACCGTCAATAGGCTATAGGTTCTAGCCTAGCCTAGGGGTGGTGGGGGGAAGGCTGTATTGGGGTTAAATACTTGTTTTTTTATTGGAAATTCAATTTTGAATTAATCAAAACCACATTAAGAAGCTTAATGATGAAAATGAACGTTAATTTTATGGATAATATACCAGCAGTACCCTCGTAAGGCAGGGCCTGGAGGCCTAGCCTATTCTTATGTACATAAAACAAAATAGGCCTGGCCAGCATGGCGGCTGGTCAAAAAATATACATTAAAATCTAATATCAAATAAATAAACATAAAAATGTAATCTAATGATTCACATTTGTTTACTTACATCCGTCATCACTATCACATCAGTCTGCTGTGGTGAGCGATGCGCGATAATTTACCCGAGTGACTCTCGTACGCTTAACAGAGGCGTTACGGAATGTCGTTCGTGTTTTTACAGATTCTCGTATTCAAGGGTGGTTGTTTATTATGTTTTTATTTAATTTATTTATTTCTTTAGTCCATTAGTTTATTTTGTATGTTTCACTGATTACCCGAGTCTCGTCGTATGCTTACCAGAGGCGTTACGGAATGTTGTTCGTGTTGTTATGGATTCTCTTATTCAAGGGTGGTTGTTTATTATGTTTTTATGTGTTTATTTACTCATCTATTTATTTTTAAGCCCATTAGTTTATTTTGTTACCCGAGTCTCGTACGCTTACTAGAGGCGTTACGGAATGTCGTTCGTGTAGTTATGGATTCCCGTATTCAAGGATGGTTATTTATTATGTTTTTATGTGTTTATTTACTTATTATTTATTGTTTTATTAGATTAGTTTATATTGTATGTATGTTTTCACTGATTACCCGAGTCTCGCACGCTTACCAGAGGCGTTACGGAATGTCGTTCATGTTGTTATAGATTCTCGTATTCAAGGATGGTTGTTTATTATGTTTTTGTGTTTGCTTATTTATTTATGTTGTATTCATTTTATTTTGTATGCTTCACTAATCTTGTCTCTTCTTAAGTCTCTCCCTTCAGCTTTCCTACTGTAAAAATGACTAAATGTAATTTTCCTCGTAATCATAAAATTCTGAAATTCAAAATCTATTTTTTTACGTCTTTAATTTAATTTAATTTATCTTTCAAGTTATTTTTAAGATTCTGTCAGTATATTTTGTAGGCGTCACTAATCTTGTCTTTTCATGAGGCTTTTTTCCTCAACTTTCCATCTGTAAGAATTACACACACACGTACACACACACACACACACACACACACACACACACACACACACACACACATATATATATATATATATATATATATATATATATATTCTTACCCTAATAGTAATTTTTAGTTTTCTGTAAAACAAAGAAAACTATTGTAACGGCTTTGTCTGTCCGTACACAGATCTTTAAAAACTACTGAGTCTAAAGGGCTGCAAATCGGCAGTTAATCAGTCACCCTCCAATCATCAAGCATACCAAATTGCAACCCTCTAGCTTTAGTAGCTTTCATTTTTATTTAATGTTATAAAGTTAAACATGATCGTGCTTCTGGCAACGCTATTTTTTACTTGTTTAACTCATGGAAACAGCCAGATGCCTCACTGTTCATGGAACTAAGCATTCATTCAAAGAATGTTGGAGTTTATCAACCATTAAAAAAAACTTGTGTTCGATGTGTATTCCACATTCGCAGGTAATATAGAGCAACGTCCCATCTCCATGGCGTGTTGCTGGATATTTTTTCATAGTGTTATGGTTAATAATAGTCTATATAGCTTCTCGTATCTTCCGTGTAATAGTTGAGAATGTGTCTGCATGACATCATGCTCCTTATCAAGTTGGGGTTGAACAAATGCTAGATAGAGAATATTAGACAGAACACTCGGTAGATTGACATGACTATATTAAACATTTACTGTCCAAAGTTCTCATATATGTCTTAATACTAAAACTTGATGTGGGTGCACTAGGCCTAGCATTTGTTATGTTAATTATGCTGAGGTCACGAACGATAGCTTTGGGCATAAGTTAATGAATTTATGCTTGATTAGAAATAAAACACAGAGGGAATTTTGTTTCCGGTTATTATCTTGTAGGATGGGTTCATTCTGATTAGGCCTAGGGGTACTTAGTAGTACCACAACAACTTTGACGCCAAACGACTGCGTGGCCCCACGTGACACTATAGGCCTAGGCCTACTTAAGAGAGCTCTGGAATAACCATCTTACATTCTTGAGACTAATCCAGCCTGAGGTCTCTGTAGATGGTCTCCTGGATCCACTTCAGGTATTTCGTCATCCGCACATTTACGTCCAGGACCACGAAGCCGGGGAAACACGACGCTCCGTTGCTCACGATGCCGTAGAGTGTCTGGCGGCCGTTGGGGCTTCTGCAGGTCACAGGTCCTCCGGAGTCACCGGCACAAGGGTTTGCCAGGTTGTTCCAGAAGCAGACTCCAGAGGATGAGTAGTGGTTGGAGCCGTAAAAACGGTCGCACTCGATGTCTTCGATCGGGAAGGTCTTCGCTATGTATGGAACTACGGCGGATTGCTTCAGGTTGAAAATATACAGACATGGATTGAATTTTAGGCTTTAATATTATATAAAGTAATATAGATATATAATATATATATCATATATATATATATATATATATAGATATATATATATATATATATATATGAGAATAAGACCCTCTTAGTGTACTATACATTGAAACAACAATTAAACTTTTTGACCAGAAGTGAATTGTTACCTAGATCACCCGTCCCCATTGGTCATTGATCATAGAAATTAGTATATATTCGTGGGCATTCTCCGGGCCTAGGCTAGAAAAAGACACTAGATTACACGTGTAGTCCAGGTTTGTCCTTCTGTTACACCTTTCAAACCTATACCTACTCTCAATTTCCTTTCCATCTCTGAATGACCTCATAGGTCCCGAAGTCCCAGTACTTGGCCTTTGATTTAATTTCTATACTACATTCTAAATGTCCTTTGACCCTCAACAAGGCGTGATTCGACCTCCAGCTTACTCTATGCACGTGCTGAAATCTACGGTCAAATAGAGCGTTGTTTCACCAACGAATTTAAAATAAATACACTATATTTTATTAGAAAAATAATTGTTTTGTGCTGTTTAACATGTACATGATTTATTATAGTTTTTTTTTTTTTTTTTTTTTTTTTTTTTTTTGTTTTTTTTTTTTTTTTTTTTTTTTTTTTACAGTTTCATTCTAATAAATAAACCTTAAATTCCTATCGTAATATTCCCATGTCTTTAACTCAACGCGAAACACCTTTTTCTGACATTTTTAAGCTCTCTAGGCTTCCTCCCCGAGTAGGCGAAGACGAATTGACATGAAACACCTACCGACGAGTCGTTGGTAGAAGTCCCCCATCCTGCAACAGCGCAGGACTTCAGGTTCCTGTCGTAGGACTCACCTAAGCGAGGTAGACAGACGGCCTGTGCTCGTTCGCCAAGTCTGGAATGATAGAGACAATTCGGGAATAGAATTGAACAGTTTTATTATTATTATTATTATTATTATTATTATTATTATTTTATTATTATTATTTAGGAAGCAGACCCTCTCTCAAGCATACTTTATTAAAAGTAATGGCTACTTCAGCAGCGTTACACTTGTAGAGATCCTTCTCTATTTTCCGAATAGCGGCTTTTTCCGTGCTACTTAAACAGGCTAGTAGAGTGCCTATATAGAGGTCATGGTCAAATACAGGGTCAAAATCTGTGTATATATTTGAATTATACAGATAAACTATGATATCATAGTCATCACAGTCACTAATAATATACTTTTAATAAAGTTTATTATTATTTTTTTCTTACTGTACTCAAATATGGGACTTTTTTGGCCCATATTTAACTAAATCAGGTTTTTATTACAGTTTATGAATGAAAAATATTTATTTTATATATAGTTAGATTCCATCATTATTCCTCCTTGATAAGACCTGGCTAATGGGGGGGGGGGGGGGGGGGTGCGCGATTTGGGGCGTGGTTTGAAGGGGGTCTCAGCCCAAATCAGCACAGGTCCCATACTCGGATAAATTGGGGGGGAGGGGGGGGAACTGGAGTCAGTAATGACATTCATCCGTGCAGCATCCGGAAAACCAATTACGAAATGGGCCATTCGAGATAAACAACAGTGACCCCGACTAGGGATCAAGCTCAGAAGAAGAAGAAACCATTCGAAATAAACAACAGCGTCCCCGACTAGGGATCAAGCTGAGGATAAGAAAAAACCATTCGAAATAAACAACAGCGTCCCCGACTAGGGATTAAGCTGAGAAGAAGAAGAAACCATTCGAAATAAACAACAGCGTCCCCGACTAGGGATCAAGCTGAGAAGAAGAAGAAACCATTCGAAATAAACAACAGCGTCCCCGACTAGGGATTTAGCTGAGGCGAAGAAGAAAGAGCTAGACAAGTCTCATAAAAAACAACAACAACCCGACTAGGGATTGGGCTGATGAGAAGAGGAAGAAGAAGAAACAACTGTATGGGCCTCATCAAAAACAGCAACCCTGACTAGTGATTAAGCTGAGAAGAAGAAGGAGAAGAAACAGCTGTATGAGTCTCATCAAAAACAGCAACCCTGACTATTGATTAAGCTGAGAAGAAGAAGGAGAAGAAACAGCTGTATGAGTCTCATCAAAAACAGCAACCCTGACTAGTGATTAAGCTGAGAAGAAGAAGTATAAGAACTAACCTTATTCCTCTGCCATTAACAGGTTCGATCTTGATAAGAGCTATGTCATTGTCGAAGGCTGAGATCTCCCTATTGGCTTCGTGTATCCACAACTTATCGATGAAGAAGTCCTGCAGAGAGAGATTATCCATTTCATTACTTCAGGTACTCTAGCTACAACCCCTTTCATTCCTTTTACTGTACCAACGTTCGTATTATCTTCCTTTCATCTTGCTTTGTAGTTTTCTCCAAAAGTTATCTCTAGACGAAACCGGAATTCTTGCCTGACGCAAGACAAACGAATGATTCTTTTAAAAAAAGCATTGTAAACGATGATGATTGAAATGAAACTGGCACCTTTTTTTTATTATTAAGGGACAAAGGATTATTATAACCATTTCCTACCCTGTTAGATACAATCTAAAAAGGAAAATTAATAATTATTCTACTTTTTTCTTCCCGTGGGGTGGATGCTTCTCTCTCGCTCTTATACAGACTTCACTTTCAGCTGCTGTTTTCATTTATATACAGAATTTATTTCCTGAATTTGTACTCGACTCTGTCTCGCTTCTGCTCTGTTCAGTTCCCTTTCCACACAGTAGCGTCATATTCCGAGGAATCCGTCGTAGTAATAATTTAAATAATAGAAATTGACAATAAATTGAACCTTCTGTCGTGTGCTGTCGTGGTCCACATTCAACAACAGAGAAACAGAAAATAAGAATAACTTGACCCCTTCTGTCACGTGCTATCATGTTCTGTCACGTTTCGCATCAAACAACAACGAATCTTTGTGCATTGTGATCCCACCTGTTGGAAAGGTTCGTCGTAGTTGTTATTGTACTCTGCCACCCTCACGATGTAGTCCAGTTTCCCTTGGACGAGAAAACAGTGGGCAGCTGACAGGACGTAATATTCTGAGATGATGACAGCGCCGCAGTTGTGCTGGTAGCCTGTCTGGAAGTAGCAGAAGAAGAGGGGGGGCCATTGGATCTCATGCTGTCGATACAGGAGCTCAATGAAATTCCAGAGGCCTTTCACTGAAAGCTTTAAGAATTGAAAGACTTTCTCCTAGAAACCTTGAGATTTCAAAAGACTTGTTTTACTGGAAACCTTGAGATTTCAAAATACTTTTTACTGGAAACCTTAAAATTCGTAAGACTTACCCTTGGAAACTTTGAGATTTCAAGACTTTTTTTAACTGGAAACCTTGAAACTCAGAAGACTTTCAACTGAAATTGAAGGGTTGATTGGCTAAAACCAACCTTGGTTGTGTAGCTAGTGTGAGCTCTAATTTTGAGCTCTAATTTCACTTGGGATGGAGAATTGTTTAATGTATTTCCTGTTGAGTTTCAGTTCATTCAGTGGACAGTAAGTCAAAGTTTACCAGTAAGTAAAGAAAGTAACAGTTATACAAAGAATCTACAATAATAGCTTTGAGGTAAAACTTGAGATTAACATGTGTTCTAAGTCCACTTAGTAAGAACAATGTCTCATTCACTGCCTGGCAGATTTTAAGGCCTGAAAAGGTATCCAAAAACACTACAAAACAGATATGTTACGAGATACACAGAACTCTAAATCTAGAAGCCTCACGGGAGTCCTGTACTGAAGAGCGACTAGCCAAGGGACGTCGAACTGGGGGGACACGTATCCTCCTCTGATTTTGGCAAGGTTCGTCAGGAATCGGTCGGAGGCGTCCACAGCTTGCCCGCAGTCACGGGGCAGGACAGCTCTGAGGAGTTTGTCCACAGACTTCTTCGTTTCTCTGTGGATTCAATGGAAAACATGTTATTGTGTCATGGATGTCTAAAACGACTTGGATATGTTTCTTATGTACACTCAAGAATATTTGCTTGTGTACAGTAAAAATAGTTTGTTCTGCTCTGTGATTAGAGTTCCGTATTGTATGATTCTGATGTCGTTAATGTAATCCAAATGGATAAGACTAACAACCTATCACTTTTGTCTAGCACAGGTCCCAAAGGGACAAACTAGAAGGACTTTGGAAGAAAGAAGGTATTTATGGTATGACTCTTGGACAATATGTGCGTAAAGTTTCCTTGCTTTTACCTGAAACATGACACATATGCTGTATCCTGAGGCGCGCATGTGGTATTGGAGACAAAAATCTTGCATTCCTGAATATTTTTTTCGTTCCCTTTACAATCCAATAAGAAATTCCAGATAAAAGCAGATTCCACTCCAGGGGGAGACTCTTTGCGTGATGTGGCTTGCAGAGGATCGTGACCGAGCATCCTGCAGATGACCTGGAAAGGAAGGAAGTCGTTATTTTGCATAAGAAGAAGAACATCTACGGTGGGGGATTTCCTGGGAAAGATGCCTGGTAGTGATTATGCCTGTTTTAGACTTCAATAACTGCCATAACCTAGCCTGACCTAACATAACCTAACTTAACTTAGTCTGACCGAACCTAAGCATTCGTAATTGAATGGAGGATTAGCTCATGGACTTTTCCCACTGGTAAAAGTGCCTCTTTCTCCACTCATTGTACACACAACCTTATTTTCCTATATATTTATCTGAGTTCCTTCAAAATTATCAGCTGTACAGTTTAATTGACAACATTAGATGTTTGGGTCATCATGTGGTAGTATTTCACATGAAACGAAAATGATCAGTTATCTCAAATCCCAGCGAATGTAAGCATCAAAGAGACAGTGCGGTATTCATTGGGAATCATTTTGCAATATCTCCTGACCTTAAAGAAAACAGATGTGGTTTCAAATAATCACAGAAGGACGTAAGTTCAAGAAGGCAGCGTGAGTCAGTTTCTATAAGAATAGATGACTGTTTTGTCTCTTTAACTCAAATTGCATTTCTCTAAATAAAGATCAACTAATGGCTGGATAATCCCAAAGAAAGTGGAAGATAATAATCTTATCTATAAACTGGAGGTTCCACTTGAGCAACCCAAGTAGCTGACATAGAAGGAAGACTGGACCAAGTAGAAGTAGAAGGAAAAGAAAGGTCATCTTCAGTAACCCACACACAATGGCAGCCATAGTAGATTCACATCAACCGTGCATCTGATGTCTGTTCATAAGCCAATCACAAGGCTGGAAACTCTCAGTCTCTCTCAAGAGTTCACATAGGCAGGATGTATGTTCCACCTATCCAGAGGGATACTTTTGAAAGGCGTATCCCTCAAGAGAAGTGGAACATACATCCGGCCTATGTGAACTCTCTCGAGAGACTGAGTTTTCAGCCCCGTGATCGGCTTATCAACAGCCAATCAGGAGTGTTGTAAGGGACTGGACTAGACATCAGATGCACGGTTGATGTGACTACTATGGTCAATTGCTTCTCTCACCTGGGCATCCAAGTCGTCGAATCCTGTGCCGCAAACAGCTCCTGATGAAGGGAGGCTGCTGGAGCTGATCTCCACATGTCCGGCCTTACTGTTGCTCTTGCTTTTGCGACCAACCAGGTGAACATCTAGATTCTGAAACGTGAGGATTATTGACTGATATTTAGTATCTTTTATATGGATGTGGCCTGTAACTGCTACAGAATGGCCAGTACATTTAGCTGTAAATCTAATTACATCCATGCTAATGTTTTATACCCTAGTTTGTAAGGACACAGAATCAATCTTGCATGGCTAGAAACCCAGAATCTTACCACAGAGTCTTATCCCAGGATGGTAAAAGGTCCCAATACCTTTCTAAGTATGGTAACAACCACTGCACTGTTGCTTTGCATGGCACGAAATGCCTAACTCCAGTTTAATAGAAACCCAAAATAATTTGCATTAGTGTAGCAAAAGCCCCAGCATTATAAACCAGTGTGGTGGAAAGTACCAGAAACATACCCCCAGATTGAAAGAAGACGATTGGATCTTATTCTATTAAGTCTGAAAATCCTAACATCTTACCCCAGTATGGCAGAATACTCCAGCAATTGCACTAGTAGAACAGTTGCTGCCTTGTTTCCAGACAAATCCCGGACACTGCGTCAGAGAAGCTTCTGACCCACTACAGGAAAATTCGGTGAAGAGTATGGGCTCAGAACCCTCTCCAAAGTAAGCGCCCATGATTGCTTGCACCATGCCTCCTCCATAGCCAAGATTCCTGCACACAATCTGAATAGAATAATAATAATTTTCCAGTAATAAGCTGTTTTTCTCAGGACATTTTCAGTAATAAACTGTATTTCTCAGAACATTTTCAGTAATAAACTATTTTTCTCAGAACATTTTCAGTAACAAACTATTTTTCTCAGAACATTTTCAGTAACAAACTATTTTACTCAGAACATTTTCAGTAGTAAACTATTTTTCTCAGAACGCTTTCAGTAATAAACTTTTTCTCAGGACATTTTCAGCAATAAACTTTTACTCGGAACATTTTCAATAATAAACTATTTTACTCAGAACATTTTGAGTAATAAACTATTTTACTCAGAACATTTTGAGTAATAAAGTATTTTTCTCAGAACATTTTGAGTAATAAACTATTTTGCTCAGAACATTTTCAGTAATAAACTATCTCATTCAGAATATTTTCAGTAATATGTTATTTTTCTCAGAACATTTTCTGTAATAAACTGTTTTTCTCAGAACATTTTCAGTAATAAACTTTTTTACTCAGAAAATTGAGTAATAAACTATCTTACTCAGAACATTTTCATTAATAGACCATCTCACTCAGAACATTTTCAGTAATATGTTATTTTTCTCAGAGCAACATGCCTTCTTAACTATTGATCTTTGTATCAGAATCAGTGTGGCCGTTCGGGGCATTTTTCTATTCCCTATGAACAGAGGAGAAAAGGAAATTCAAGTTCAAAGAGACGAAAAGAATGCAACTATTGACTAAGTTGCATTCATCTCCCCAGAAGCCTGACAACCAAACTTACTTCAGCCTCGGCTTGACCAAAGAACGGATGGCATATCGG
This sequence comes from Macrobrachium nipponense, assembly GCF_015104395.2. Lineage (NCBI taxonomy): Eukaryota > Metazoa > Arthropoda > Malacostraca > Decapoda > Palaemonidae > Macrobrachium > Macrobrachium nipponense. Next base: position 9,538,212 of record NC_061110.1, on the reverse strand, counting down.
GCTCCAGGTTGCATTGTACTTGATGTAGACATTTCCAGCAATTGTGTTATCTGGGTAGACGACGTCCAGGTTGGATTCCAGGCGGACTATTCCCTCTTTGTTGCATAGCTTCTCATCTTCGTCACTGTAGTGGTCAAGAAATGAAAGACAGTAGTTACTACATGTGTTAATTGAGAGGCTGATTATATACACAACCTCAAGTCGTGGTTTAGCCTGTCCCTTGTGGAAACAAGAACAACGCGAACACTGAGAGTAAGGTAAATGTTGCTAAGGGCACTTGGAATATGTCGCCGGTTGGAAAGTAGTTAAGCCAACAAAGATATCAGCCTTTATATGTTTGCTTCTATGAGTGAGTGAATACAGAGCTAGTGTTGAGTTTCATTGGTTGGTGTTTGAGATCCTCAAGGAAGAGATTATTGTTCTCAACTGTTTCAAGTGAAATGGCTTGTCTAATACTGTTATATCAGGCTAAAGTTTGAATGTTTAATGGTGCACCAAGATTGAAAATAATATGCTGGCCATTCACTTGAAGCAGTTGTTAACAATTATTATTATTATTATTAAAATAGTTCAACCAGACCACTGAGCTGACTATCAGCTCTCAAAGAGTTGCGGGCAATGTCTTCCTTGAGTATTTAAACCTCCATGCAATGAAACTCCAGATGCCATATCCACTAGTTCACAGTAGGCATGAAAGGGAAAAAAAACCATAGGTGCTTTTGCATATACTCGGAATCATAGAGGACACCAGCACCCACACCCATGGTTTCATCCCCTTTCTGCCTTGGCATGTTCTGCCCTAGTCACTGAGGTACTTCACCACACATATTCTGGGCAAATTTTGAAAGAGACATTCAAGATTAGCAGACTTACATTTTGTTCAACTTAGCATAGATTAGAACATCGTTTAATGGGGCAAACAGCGTCCTTTCCGAGCGGGTTATACATAAGGTTTCACTGGTGGCCGTTAATTGCAAGTTCTGGATTGACGTCAGTTTGGAGATGTTCCGAGACTTTTGACAATTCTTGCTATCTTCAGGACCCTGTCACCTTGTCAGTAGGTTACCTCAGGCATTTCTGCCACATAGGCAGGTGGCCAAGGGTGTGCTCATTTGCCAGATTTCATGAAGGTCGGACACTCGAGCCCAAAAGAAGCTATAGTAGATTCACTTCAACCGTGCATTTGATGTCTAGGCCAGTCCCTTACAACACTCCTGATTGGCTGTTGATAAGCCAATCACAGGGCATCCTACCTATGTGAACTCTCTCGAGAGACTGGGAGGTTCCAGCCTAGCAATTGGCTTATCAACAGCCAATCAGGAGCGTCGTAAGGGTTGGGCCTAGACATCAAATGCACGGTTGATGTGAATCTACTATAGTAGGTACATACCTTCCCTTTGCACAGTCGCCAACTCCATCACAGACGCTCGACTCGGGAATGCAAGGACTAGACGAGAGAGTCTCCAGGTCACACACGAAATTGCCGTCCGAACAGCCTGGAACATCGCCGCTTGTTTGGCAAACAACGCCGGCAACCTGTCGTTTGTTTCACAAAGAAATTAAGATATATATCTAAGATTAGGAGATAGGAAGCAATCATATGACAGTTTGTCCACATGTAGTGATGCTGAAAATTGAAAACGCAAAGTTAAGAGTTATTCCAACTCACCTCTGAGATGTCACACATATCTGGCTGGTTTTCAGACAGAATACACTTATTGATGTCGGATGTCCCACTCAGATCTGGACAGTCCAAATTGTACATTGACTGCCATCCTTCAGGGTCCCATCCTGTAGGAGAGGATAAGAAATGTCTAGGAGTCTAATTTGAGTGAGAATGTTCACAGTGAGGCCCCTGGAGCTAAAGATTGTGTTGCATGACATATGGTGAACGCTTAGCTTCCCAGTTTACTAATGTTTTTGCAGAGAAATGAGTTCAGTTCTTGAAAATGTCACAGAAGGAATTCAAGACGTTAGACCTTCACTGCGTAGTCGTTGTATCACCATACATCAGCATTCTTAGATGTGGGATACATTTGTATATTGTTAATAATTTAGATACGTTCTGGCAAAAGACAGCAGCACTCAAGATACTAGTTTTCGGGCATCTTTTAACACGAACTTCTTAAACTTTATACCATTTTTTCCCTTTTTGGACCAGGGCTAGAAGGTCAGTAGGACTAGACTATAGGTGTCCAGTCCTACTGTCCTTTGATCTGGGCGTATTCACTCAAATTATGAAAATTTATCTATTTTCATAAAACACTGTCAGTCCAATTTCACGGATTTTAAAGTTACGGAACATGTATAGCCTATTGCAGCTTTAACCCATTATGTGTCCACATTTGTCAAAGTCTTGGGTAAACTCATACTAAATCACATAAACGGACACACACGAAGATGTCGTTAATTAATATAATTAATCAACCACACAATATAGAGATGGTTGTATACATATAAAACTGAGATCCCCGAAGGGCTAGTACTAAACACGGCGTCCCAAGACGCTTCCACCATGTTTAGTACTAACACCTCGGAGTAGGCGATGAAGGTAGATACATAATTAATACACCAATTCTGGTTACACCTTTGATTGGGAATGGAATTCTAATAAAGAAAATAGGGATTAAAACTTAAAAACGCGTTCATTCAGTGACTCCGCATTCCCAACAAGAACTTACGAGAAGATGATTGTTGTTGTTGTCCAAAGAAGTTCTGGCGGGTGAACCTGAGAGCTCTCGGGAAACCGAGCCTCGAGCACACGGCATTTGCTTCGGACATTCCGAAATTATCGTCACACAGAGGCAGGAGTTGCTTGTCCTTCCCGGCTGATACCTTCAAGAAATAAATAAATAAATAAGTATTGAAAACATAAATAACATTCTGTCTTCTACATAGAAGGAAGACACGAACGCAATAATCTTTAAGCAAAGCAATGAAATGTATCGGCTAGCTCCTACTGAAAGAACCGCGCACTTCACGAAGGTGCGCTGTTCCATTCTCTTTCTTCCGTCTTATTACTCTCCACCCTCTCCTAACAATAATTGCTTCATAGTGTAACTGCTTTGAGGTTTTCCTCCTGTTACACCTTCCAAAGCTTTATCTCCCTTCTCAATTTCCCTTTTCAGCGCTGAATGACCTCGTTGTATAGGTCTATGCGTTAGCCTTAGGCCTAAATTTTATAATCCATTCCATTCTACTGAAAGATCATGAAAGCTGCAAAAATGAATGCACATAATAAACAGATAAATCAAACTGACAAACGAATAAGTCAATCAATACACAAATTACAAATAAGTCGTATTCCGGTTGTACTACACAATCAAGCAACGAATCTCAAAATCCCAAGCGGTGGATATAGTCATCGTACAGAAAAACTGTGACGCAATCCACTGTCTTTATAGCAAGGAAACGGACATCGTACAACAGTCATTAAGAAGTCTCTTACCATGACGTTTCCTTCAGAGGGAGCCTTGCCTCCTTGCAGTTCGATCTGACCGATCTTGAGAACTTTGAATGTCTGCAGAAAGGAAAAGGGAAAAATAAGTATTTTATAAGTATTATAAGTGTAAATATATGGTATTAGAGCCGGGGGTGGGGGTAGGGCGGCGGCCGGTCAGGAAGAGTACGTGAATAAAGTTACATTCTAAGTTTATGTATGTATGTATATATATATATATATATATATATATATATATATATATATGTGTGTGTGTGTGTGTGTGTGTGTGTGTGTGTGTGTGTGTGTGTAATAAAATAAAGCAAATATACAAGACATACATATCGGTCTAGTGCTGCATATTCTCACATAACTCAATGTAAGGAAGCTGTAGTATGGAAAAAATACAAAGGAAATTATATTTCGTAATGACATTAAACGCACCGTTATTCAGCGGTAAATCCACGCTCAGTTTTAACTGGGTTGACTGGTGGGTGGTAAGGAGGCAGAAAGCCAGATTACTTAGCGAATGTGCTCCAAACATTGACAATGTTATGCGTGCACGTGTGCGCGCAAACACACTCACCTGTGACGTTACTAATGACAGGTAGACAGTCAACAGGAAGATATTCAAATGCGCTAGCCTTCTCCATGGTACCATAGTCACGTCACTGTATTACCTGGAAATAAGTGAATGAGAAAATAATTATTGACCAATTAGTACTAATTTTCCACTGATCTCTCCAGTACATGACGTAGCTTACTATGCGTCTATACACACACACACTACAACCATGTAGTACTAAGCCTTAGTAGATGGTTGGAGAATGTGTGTGTGTGTGTATGTAGACGCTTTCTTAAGTTTTGATTTAAAATTTTCTTTATATTTAGTTAATAGTTTATTTTTTTATTCATGCATTATGTAATGAACATAACCCTTCTTAAAAAATTTCCCTCACTTGGTATTTTAATGTATTACTATTTTTTCTATCACTTTGTTGACGAAATTATCAGTTTATCTCTTGTTCCTAATAACTGAACTCTTCTTTTTTGCATTTCCTATTACTTTCTGCAACTTTTTTCAAGTGGACAACACCTTTATTCTTTGGAAGCTTGATTTCAGGTCTATGGTGCTCCCTGTAGGCTTATTCCATATGAATATGGGTGTATCTTAATAATAATAATAATAATAATAATAATAATAATAATATTCAATTAAGGCATTTTTCGATGGTTAACAGTACAGTTTTCTGGCTGTTCTGTTAAGTTTATTTTTTATTTTATTTTATTTTTGCGTCGAGTTCCACCCTACCATGATGGCCATCTATCGGTGCAATGTAGGACGCCTCACAATCCATTGGTTCGGAAGACTGTAGTAGGAAAATGGTCTCTCACGCCTTGCAAGGCCTCACTGCAGTTGCAATAAGGTGAAGAAATATTGCCGCGTCAGGGGAGATACGACGATTACCCAGTGGTTAAAAAGAGTTTTACTTCATCTCCTGTTTTTTTTTCTCTTTTTTCTAGGAACGAAATCACAACAAGAGATATCGAGTTTTTGCTCTAGACAGAGTGACTTTGCAGTTTCTTGGTCTTCCATCCCTCCCCCCTCCCCATAGACCTCCCAAGATACCACGGAGGAAGTCGCAGACTACATGGTCTACTGGCTAGAGCCGCTAGACCAATCCTTCATTACGAATCACTTCCAGTGTGGAATTCTGTCATCACTTGGGTGAAGTCCATTAACACATTTTTCTCGAGAGGTTCCATGCCTGTTTAGCGCAGCCTTGGGCATTCAATGAAGCGAGATGGTACTATTGGCCTACAGAGAGATGCTGGCTTGATTTAGCCATTCTAATCTTGCCTTATTTAGCCTGTATGTTACTTCTTTTGCTAAAAGAAGTAACTGGGAAATAAAACCGCTTCTTTCACTTGGATGAATGGACATAATATCTGTGGCGTTACAGAAACCTTGGCCTACTCAAGGCTTAGCCTCTGCGCATGATTTGACCTTCCACAGTCATGGGCTTGATTCTTTCGCCTGAAGGGACTCTTTTTAAGCATAGTACGTTCCGTCCTTCCTTATTCATGCCTCAAATCATTCATTCATCTTTTAGTACTTAATTAATTCCTCTCTTTCTGACTAAAGGGTGCTTTGTTTTGCTCATTTTATTGTGCTCTTCCGTGCTTTGTGATTACTTTTTTTTTTTATCAAATGGTTGCTCTACAGTATGTAAACTAGATAGGCCTTTGGCTTCAGGTCTAAAGATTTTTTTACGAATTCTTTGGACCTGAGGCCAAAGGCCTAACAAGTTTACATACCGTAGAGCCACCCTTTTGGTAAAGAAAGCACAGAACATAATCACATTCCACATAAAATGAACAAAGGACTACAATGTTTTCTTTTGGAGTTTTTAAGACATTAAACTCTGTTTTGTTTGATCGGTTTCATGTTCAGCTCAAATGTCATTTGGAATATGAAGAATCATCAAAAGTTACAACAAACCCTACAGGCCTGGAACAAGCTGCAGTAAATACTACTTTTCCTTCTTATCTACACGTCACCACCGAGGTGCTTTAGTATAGTACTAAACATGACGGCATCCCAAGGAGCTTCTACTATGTTTAGTACTAGCACCTTGGAGGTGACCCGTAGATAACTAGCCAAATTCTAGTCAATATACCTTGATCTGATTGCTACTCGGCCCAATCAGTTTGATATATAAACATTTTCTCTAATGCTTCTGTAACTGAGAATATAATCCATCATTTCATGAAACTGTCAAGCTAAAATAGCCAGTATTTAAATTTTTTTATAAATGTAATTGAAATATATGCTTATTATATACAAATTTCTTTTCGTTATAACTTTTAAATTTTTTAGAAGCGTAATATTTAATAATGGACACATTATTATATTTCCCCTTCAACAAAATAACGTTACCAAAAAATATAGCGCATTTACAAAAGCTATTCGTACTTTTTGTTAGAACCATCCAAACATTCATCTAGACTTAGCACAAAAAACATATTTAGATAACTAAAACGACACATGGTCTTATGGCTAGATGCTTCGGGAAAAGGCACAGAAAACCCTATATAATATATATATATATATATATATATATATATATATATATATATATATATATATATATATATATATATATGTGTGTGTGTGTGTGTGTGTGTGTGTGTGTGTGTGTGTGTGTGTGCGTGTGCGCGCGTGTGTTGTGTGCAGCTTATAGACCTAAATAACTTCCATATTTTGATGAAGAAGCACATAGACCTATACCTTGATACCCCTTTAAAAGCCTACATATCCTTAGGACTTTATGTTGAAATAAAGAAGCACATAAAATAAACGTAAAAATAAAAAATAAATAGCATTAGTCTAATGTTATGTATGTTTAAATGGATAAAGGTGAGATTGTGTCAATCAGTCAAATACTGTACTTTGCTAAAAGCGGAATTAATTGTCTTTGAAATATTTATTTTGATAACCTTAAAGGACACAGACAAAAAATAAATTATTCAGATGAATAAAGACGCACTTTGACCCGTCTAAAGTACACATTGCGATAGACGCATTGGTCTAGAGGCCTTATAGATGTGAATATTAATATATTACGATAACAAAAGTACACAGAACTGAAAAAAAATATTCCTCGTTAAGTTCAGAAGCACTTATGATGATCAGTGCATCATTTCCAATTATAATGTTGGCAAAAAAAAACAACACTATAGGTCTTCAAAACGACAGACACACAAGATAAAAATCCACACCTCGCAAGAGTAGTACTATACTCGGAGCCAAGAACCACAAGCTAGCAAGGCTACACCACAACTAAATATGTACGTAAAATATCTATTCGACGTTATTTTCTGGCTTGACAAGTGTGGCGGTTCACGCAAAATGGCTTCGGATACGGATTCCTAGGTCGGAGAAACGATTTTTAGACGCAAAGGCAGTGCCTCAGTTGGCCCTTCTAAATGGTGGTTGGTGGTGGGCGGATGGTGTGTCTTCAAGGGAAGCGATTTGGAACTTCTTAAGTTCCTTCTCTCTCTCTCTCTCTCTCTCTCTCTCTCTCTCTCTCTCTCTCTCTCTCTCTCTCTCTCTCTCACACACACACACACACACACACACACAAGCAGCATAGAGCCTCTGTTAAAGAAATAATTACTCCATTTACTCCGGGAACTAATTTATAGGTCTAGGACTAGGTTAGTGATTAGCCCTCTTGCAAACCACCATATATCGTTATTACTTTCATAAAGCCTTGGCAGTACTCTGACATTGATTATAATAGCAGGACGCGCACCGTAACGTTTGTGTATGCGGTTTGCAGATCCTGCAAACCGCAAAGTGTATGAACTACATGTCCTTACTTTCGTGGTTCTTAATTTTTGGATTTTTCAACCTGGCAGACTTTGAGATATAGTACCAAGCGTTCCCATTTTCCCTTTACTAGGCCGTGCCCATGGCAAGTATCTCTCTCTCTCTCTCTCATAGACACTAATGTAAAATTAAATAAACCTCACTCCGAGGCAGGAGTAATAGATCGAAATAGACACGTGTATAACAGCAACCATATTATGAAACCTCCCTTGACCTTTATTTTCATTCACTCACTTGACGAGTGAACACCTTCGTCGACATCTCGCTTACTGGGCCATGATCTTGCAGGAGTTCGTGGGTGGCTGGGGCGTGCTTAGCGAAGAAAGGGCGGGAACAAGCAGCTGTATAAAGGCGAAGCCCTTTTAGACCGTGCTAGTACTACCGCGCCACAGTTGAACGGTTCCTTGTCACCAAATATGTGTAATGTAACGGATTGTTATTGGACTCAGGGCTGCCATTTTGGCTTTCTCCCAAAAAAGATAGGTGTCTGAAGCCCGTTGGAAGTGCTTCGTAATATCCTTGCTAAAACAGGAATAACGCAGATTAGAAACAGAATAAGCACGCATTCATTTATTCATTCAAAGAACCCCTCCTTCCTTCGTTTATTTCCGTGGGAAAGTGAGGCTCCCACCAACAAGAAACAAATATTTCCATGTTATATCTCGTTCATATTTCCTCCCACAGGATATTATAATATCCGAATAAGAAAACGATAATAAGAAAATGATTAACTTAACGCGAAGTAATTCATTCTCCACGAGGGAAGACGAAGTACTATTTATTCCCAATAATGTTTTCGTCTTAATCTGGTGATAGATTTTTATTAAGAGGCCTTCCTGTTACCTTCAGATAAAGGTCTCCTTTTCTCATTTGGAATCTCGTCTTCCTGAGAGAGAGAGAGAGAGAGAGAGAGAGAGAGAGAGAGAGAGAGAGAGAGAGAGAGAGAGAGAGAGGTAATTACCTCATACTCCGTCTAAAATGTTCACGATTATATACGTAATTGCAAACGGCGAGGTAATCCTCACCCATCCTGAGTTAACCATTTAAGTAGACATCTATAGCTTATTATTATTATTATTATTATTATTATTATTATTATTATTATTATTATTATTATTATTCATAAGATGAACCCTATTCATATGGGACAAGCCCACCAAAGGGGCCATCGACTTGAAATTCAAGCTTCCAAAGAATATTGAGGTGTTCGTTAGGAAGAAGTAAGAGCAGGTAACGGGAAACAGAAAGAAGAGATCTCTTTTGTCAGAAAGAAAAAATAATAAATAAATAAATGTATAAAAGTGCATTAAAATTCCACGACATGCTCAAGGGACTTCCACAATCCAGCGGTGTGAAGGATAAAAAGATTGAATGAGAAATGACCGTATTATAGCTCGTGTTAATATTGTTGGGACAAAGTCATACTCGTGAAGATTTTCCACATTTAATCAGCAAAATGCTTCTAAATAACTTCAACAATCACATGGAGGAATTGGCAGCGGGCCTATTCCTTCCTGAACACTGTATTGAGCTCCCAGTCGCCTTGAACACTTGACTTCTGTCTTTCATATCAATTATATGTTTATATCAGTGCTGTTACGTAATTCTAATTATTTATATGACTGAAAAGATTATGAATAGCTTCATGTCGATACCACAAGCATGATAAAAGGGAGTATTTTGGGAGAACTTGCAACCTATTCTTGTCAGTGTTATTGAGACTAGACTTAGTAACTATTTACTTTCCGTGCAACTCCCTTTTTTGTACTAGTATTTGTTTGCGTGTGTATATTTAATCCTTTTGACACTTCTCTCTGTCTTCTTACGCATATTAAGAAGCCGATCGCAAGCCTTCTACCTTTCAAACTACGAAGAAGAAGTAGAAGAAGTAGAATTCTCGAGTTCCTTCTGATACTGCACCAGCGCAGACGGTGGAACCACGACGCCGCAGCGACTCACCACCACCGACGTCGCAGGCGAACACTCAACGGCTCTCTGAACGACATCCAGCCCCGCCGAAACATCCCCAAACGGACAGTAACAGGATGCGGTGTGATCGACCTTCGTGTAGATGCTGAACAGAGCGTCCATTTCGCCCTTCCCTCCGGACGTCCCAACCACTCGCCCCTCGGCGGACTTCCCGGCGAACTTCCCGTCCCATTCCAGATTCCCCATCACGCCCTTCGCGCTCGTGCTCCCGTCGGAGGTCTTGTAGACGCAGCCGCAGATGCGTTCCTTGGAATCGTCCTTGTGTGAGCTTTTGAAGTGGCCTCCCGCGTAGGACGGGCCCAGGGACCCGAGGCAGAGGGCGAGGAAGTTGTGGGCCCTTCGCAAGTGGCCCCAGAGGCGTATGTACACCTTCCCGAGGTAGCAGTCGCCGAAGGTGAGGTCCATAAACGCCTCGGGGTCTTTGGTTTGAAGCAGCAGAGCGAATATGTTCCACTGCAAGACAGATTAGCAACAATATTAACTGGTTCGGCGTCTTTCAAAGCATTGGAGAATAATATCGCCAGTTAAGAAGGCCTGTCCACACTAGGAAACATTGTTTGCAAACAGTTTGGAGCTAACAGTTTGCAAAATTGTTTGCAAACATTGTTCGCAAACATTGTTTGCAGACAATGTTTCCTAGTGTGGACAGGACTTCACAGACTACTGTACTCTGTACTTATCAGCTACATTATCATCATTATATTTATGCTACATTGTCATTATATTCATTCTGCATTATTATCATTATATATATGCTACCATTGCAAATGTGGCACATCGTTAAAAATATGTCTCTTAAATTTTGAATGATAGGTTTAAAGTACAGGTTTGTTTAGGTTAGGAACTGCGAGGTATAGCTGTTAGCTGTAAAATATCTACTAACTTTGGTCTTTGTCAGAAGCTGGACCCCAAAAGCGTCTGTAATTAAAAAAACTAATGGTATTTTTCAAGCCCACTTACCCTTACAAAATAGATATATACTGATAACATCTTATATATGGGTAATTACAGTAAAATATTAACATTCAAATACATAGATTATTTGTAAAATGTACAAGATTTTTTGTGAAATTCTGGTAAATCTAAGTCAACCTTGATAAAATTCTGCATTTAATACTGTAAAAATGGTAAAATATTGTATATTTTCTGTAATGAAATTTTAATAATAAAAATTACCTTTATAACGAAGGTGCTATTGATAGCTTTCGTCTGGAAAGAGGACAGCAGAAGCTTGTTGTCTTCCCAGGTTAGATTCGCGTAGCGACAAGCGTCATCCCTCACGCTGATGGTCAGAGGCCAGGGCAGCTCCATGGAGGGTATGCTGGGCATCAGCTTCTTCTGGAGCGACCTGGTTAGGTCTATTGCAGTCGCAACGTTCTCGTTCTCCGCGCTGTTATCGTCTTCCCCAGCTGCAGCGAGGAGCTGGAATTCCTCCTCATCTCTCATCATACCAGAGATGACAGACTGGATGCTGTTCAGCTTGACCTGACACAGCTCTGCCAATTCGACATCTGTCACTTCACCAGCCTCTTTGCACAGTTCAGTGACCTTCATCTTGAGGTGGCTGAGGTGCCTGTGATCTCCGAAGAGGTTCAGCAAATCGACTAGGATCTCCCTCGATCTGTTGTAGAGCAGGGACTGCTTCTTCGAAAAGAAGCGATTCACTTCTTCGGAATGGCTCTTGACTTCGCTCTTGATTTTCATGAGACGCTCTTGGGCAGAAAGGATTTCGTGGGTTTCTTGTCGGTGGTCGCTGGCGACGCACAGTCCGCAGACGACCACCTGGCACTGGCTGCACCATAGGTCTAGTAATTTCCCGTGTGACGAGCACGTCTTTGGCTGTGAAATAATTTTTCAAGCTTCGCTGAGACATACAACAAAAATTCCAATCTCGTAACTGCATTATTTCGTTTACAATTCAGAGGTACAGAACATCTTCTAAAAATAGTAATAGCGCAACGACTAACCTTAAACTGTGGCATATTATCAGACAAGCTGAGTATAGAGAAGTTCATCGGCAACCTCTCGTATGTATCCTCTGCAATTGCGTCCCTGCACGTCGGGCAGAAGTGCTTCTTGCTGTCTTTGATGTTGCCGATGCAGCTGCGGCAAAAGGTGTGGCCACACTGCAGTATCAAGGGGTCACGCTTTCCAGAGCTGTACTCCTCAGAGCACACTGCACAAGTGGTGGCCTCCTCCATCACCTCTGCAACGAAGATTCATTGAGCTCTTCCACCTTCCTTTCCTTCTTTTTTTGTGAAGGTTTGTATCACCTTTATTCCCTAAAGAACCTTAGATTAGTCTAGGTTCTTTACTCCTATCCCTAAAGAACCAGGATTAGTCTAGGCTCTTTACTCCTATTCCTAAGGAACCAGGATTCGTCTGGGCTCTTTACTCCTATCCCTAAAGAACCTAGACTAATCTAGTTTCTTTACTCCATTCCCTAAAGCACTTAGACTAATAATAATAATACTGCTTCATTCCTCGAAATCTATTGTTCACAAATCTATTGTTCACACTCATAAAGAACAGAAATTAAATCGAACATGGCTTTTAACTTTGTATTTCCTTGTCAAAATTAACTCTCTCTCTCTCTCTCTTTCTCTCTCTCAGATAAGTGAGCACACGATGTCTCCTCGGAATGACTTAACAAGTCTTTGAGACATCCCAATCCCTATAAATCCTTGTAACTCTCTCTCTCTCTCTCTCTGTACATTAAGTGCCTGCCTATACTCTGTTTTTTTCCATCTGTCCATCCGCCTGTGGTGTTTCCGTATGGTAACACTGCGTCCCGGGCTTTAGATAGTTACATTTAGCTTACAATCAACAATAATAATATCCTATTTAGAATATTAACGGTGTACTTCACATACAGTAAATTATTAAAACACTTTTCAGTTGCAAATGTACACCCAGATATCCTTTTATTTACGGGACGCAGTGTTACCATACAAAAACACCACAGGCGGATGAACAGATGGAAAAAACTGAGTATAGATATGTGTGTTTGTGTGCAATATAGAACACTGGAATAGGGTCGTTGCTTAGACCTCGATCAAACATTAGACGTAGTAGAAGGACAGACATGTCGAAATCAGAATGTCTTTATTACGATTCGTCGACGACGTTTCTGAACCACAATTGTGACAACGAAGGGCACTCGACTTAATTCTTGGTTCATGGGCGTCCCTAGGCGTCTGTATTTCAGTACTGATGTCCAGATTTTGATCTTTTTTTATGACTGTGTATGATTATTTATAGTTTTTATTTTTTTTTTTATTTTTATACCTGTGAATTATTACTATTTGTTTTGTTGGCATTTTAGCCTTCAAAATGGCACAACTCTCTCTCTCTCTCTCTCTCTCTCTCTCTCTCTCTCTCTCTCTCTCTCTCTCTCTCTCTCTATATATATATATATATATATATATATATATATATATATATATATATATATATGTATACACACACACACACACACACACACACACACACACATATATATATATATAATAATATTATATAATATAATATATATATAATACTTTATTGTAATTTACCATAAATAACCACAATCATGTTAAAGATGTGATATCCCACACCATACAAGCTAACTTTACCTTACCCATCCTAATTCTGACATCTTTGCAAAATTGCCGATATATTGAATAGCTGCTCCAACATTTATCATGGTTATCTAACTGTAATTATGCATTTCACCCAAATATATACACAAACAAGTAGCAGTTAAGAAATGAGTGAAATTATTGATTAAGAATGACTGTTTTTGCAGTGCATTTTTAATAACCCTTCCACAGCGTTGTCACTAGGAAAGCAACTTTCTTTTATATTTAGTCGTTTGGTAACTTAATTAACAAATTATCAAGTAAATAATAATAAAAAAAACAAGACTGGCATTAAAAGGAAAGCAATTTTATAAAGCAATAATGTAATAAACGCGCAAAAGAAATCAGCGTTTATCTGATCCCCCCGTCAACAAAGCTTTCTTTCAAAGCGCATACCCAGTTGATGCCACAGATATCCTGACAAGCTTATTGTGGTGGTGGTGGTAGTAGTAACAGCGTAATGTTGGTGTGATTCACGCTCACGTGACAAGCGTGACATCATGAAGAGTTATAACAAAAGACAGTTTCTTCTAGGAACTCATAGTTTATCTCGACTCGACTCGGCTGAAGTCTGACAATATAGCAGTAGTCTACAGTTCAGAGTGTAAGTCTATGCTACAGTAGATTAGCCCTTCTTACCTTTATCCATGATGACATTTGTGTGATATAATGACATCGAATGGCATTGGATTCAACCAAGCGCCACTAAATTTGGTTCAATCCCTTCGCAGCTCCGCGAATTGGTCTAATTGAAGCACCCCCTAGCTCCGCTGCGCGTAACAGTCTATATAACTTCGTTCACTGCGCCAAATCCCGTCTACTGAATTCCGACAGGAAAAGACAGAAGGAGACAGAGACAGACGTGTACTACAGACGTCGCCATGACCAGAAGAAACACTGTGAGAGCGTCGTTGTTCTCTCCACTTATGATGAACTGAAAGAAAATAAATTTGATAAGGAGGTACCTAGAGATAAGCCATTTCCTTTCTACGGACTTGTTAGAATTTTTCTCTATATTTTCGCCGTCCTGGGAACTCTGCATCCTTTTCAGGATGTTTTTAAAAGATGTTGGGAATCTTTTCACCGAATTTACTCTTTAGAGAACTGAATCTGCTCGTATGGTAAGTTGGTAACCCACGAGAAAAATACCTCTTGGCAACTCAAGAGATACGGCTGCTAAATCATCAAGAGATTATACCAAGTATGAACTTTTCTCCGTTATCTTTGTGTATTGCTTCGAATGGTGGCCTATATACTATAATCGCTCAAACATATTATCGAAAGGTGGGAAATCAGCCATTAAATGAGTAATAATTTTAAAATAAATTAATTTTTAAATAAACGAACTTTTACTTATGTATCATACATTTTTTTTTCTGTTATAGAAAAACAAAAGTGATCTTTGCCAAGAGTTGTTTGTATAAAACCGAATATTTGCGTAATCATGCGTGTTATTACCATATATATATATATATATATATATATATATATATATATATATATATATATATATATATATGTGTGTGTGTGTGTGTGTGTGATATATATATATATATATATATATATATATATATATATATATATATATATATATATATATATATATATATATATATATAGCAGCATTCAGCAGGGTCCAACAAACACATCAAAAAGGGCCATATTTATTAGCAAGAGACGTTTCGCACATTATCTATGTGCATCTTCAATCTGTAAGAACAACATAAAATACGTTAAAGTTTAAAAAACATGATTTTTTATATAAAAAAGATTAAGTTAAGACAAAAAAAAAGTATTATACAAAAATTAAAATTAATACAAATTAAAAGGTATATAGTAAAAAAGGAACCAGTTCTCACCAAACCATCCAAAGGAGAAGGAGAAGAAACGAATGAACAAAACTTCTCCTTCTCCTTTGGATGGTTTGGTGAGAACTGGTTTCTATTTTTACTATATACCTTTTAATTTGTATTAATTTTAATTTTTGTTTAATACTTTTTTTTCTTAATCTTTTCTACATAAAAAATCATGTTTTTTAAACTTTAACGTATTTTATGTTGTTCTTACAGATTGAAGATGCACATAGATAATGTGCGAAACGTCTCTTGCTAATAAATATGGCCCTTTTTGATGTGTTTGTTGGACCCTGCTGAATACTGTTTGATATCTTCTCCTGGAATCCTTATATATATATATATATATATATATATATATATATATATATATATATATATATATATATATATATATATATATATATATAGGTATATATATATATATATAGTTTCCATTACGTGCTAAAGAACTTTTCCATGTTATTGGGATGTCTTTCTCTTTTACTTTGTATATATATATTTTTTATATGTTTGCTGTTCCTCCATGGTCGAAGTGAGTTACTGATCAGTAAAACCAGTCACTAGATCACAGTTTCCACCAAGTTACTGCCCATTACGGCAAAGATTCACTGATTTCTGTCAGGTTGTTTATTCCTACGCACATTACAAAGATTGGTTTGTGCTAGGTACGAAAACAACTAACGTGTCTAGAGCTACTGAACCAACTTAGCCAGTTGCTATGGCACATAATTTCTCTACGTTCTCCACTTGCTCCTGTTACTAGTCATGTGAAATCTAGTTGCCTAATAATCAACTAGCCACTAACCTAGCCATTCTTAGGCACTACAGTTTTAAACTCATGACATCCTATTTTAGAATTTGATCCCAGCCACAAAACAAATTCCTTCCAGGAATGAACCAAAGCACAGAGGTTCCAGCAAGAATTAGGCTATAACATTAGAACATCCAGCCCTCTGTCAGGTAATTTGGTGGATAGCAGAAAAGTTAAAAGGTTAAATTTTGCAGTAAACCATGTGTTAATGTGTTTTTTTTTTCTTTGTAAATGACCTGGCCAGCCACACCTAACCTAACCGAACTTAACCTGCCATACCAGAGCCTTATACCATAGTCCTAGTGCATGATATTTATACCCTGTTTTTTTCCATCTGTCCATCCACCTGTGGTGTTTGCGCATGGTAACACTGCGTCCCGGGCTTTGAATAATATCCTATTTCGAATATTAACGGTGTAATTCGCATTCAGTAAATTATTAAAACACTTTTCAGTTGCAAATGTACACCCAGACATCCTTTTATTTACCTAAAACGTACACAGAGTAACTATTTAAAGCCCGGGACACAGTGTTACCATGCGAAAACACCACAGGCGGATGGACAGATGGAAAAAAAACAGAGTATAGTTTGAAAACATACTATAAGCTTACCTCAGTGTGCGTGACAACGATCAATGGGATTAAAGTCCCTGTATTTCTCTCGTGTCCCCCCCCCCCAAAAAAAAAAGCCAACTGGATATTGGTACGGCAGCCGTATCCTGATTGCGATAGATACTGGTCCGGCAGTGAACTGCGCATGCGCGAACCCTTGTTTACCGCCTCAGGCATATCAATGATAGCAAGAAAATGGAACCGAGCAACGTGAACCGTGTAATAATACATCAGTTTTCGCCGAAAAACAGATGTTTTCAGGTTTCAACGAGCTGAAAAAGGCAATAGACGTCTACGAGGAGTCAAACTTCCATAAATTGTATATCCGTAGGTCACGAACGATCGAACCGCCCTGATAAGAGATCCGAAGAGGAGATTCAAAGATTTGAGGCCTAGCTATAGTAAAGTAGTACAGCAGTCAGTAGTGCGTCCAATATGGGAAACATGCTGTTAATATAGACACTGATTTGGATGATTACTTACGATTGATAAGGCCGTTTATCAGAGGATCGACTTTGGTAGTTTTCATTACCACCATGAATATGGGAAAACACGATTTCAATTTTCTTTGAATCTCCTCTCGGAGCTCTTTTCAGGGCCGATTCGATCGTTCGTGACCTACGGATATACAATTTCTGGAAGTTTGACTCTTCATAGACGTCTATTGCCTTTTTCAGCTCGTTGAAACCTGAAAAACAATTTTTTTCGGCGAAAACTGGTGTATTATTAACGGTTCAGAGGAGATTCAAAGAAGATTTGAAATACACAGACTAGTTTAGTTTTATTTTTCATGTATATGGTCAAAATCTAAGTATGTTTAAGTATTATTGTGATTTTTTATATTTTAATTTACTGTCAAAATGTTTTGGTGATTTGGTGATGACAGTATTGGTCCTTCACTTTGATATTTTGAATTGAACATGTTCAGCAAAACAATTCAGTTCGACTATTATTACTACTGTTGCTGATCTTCTAGTACTGTACCTATAGCTCTTAGCAACAGTGTACGGCAACTGCTGCATGAGTAGCAAACTGGTAAATGGAAACGGCTAAGTGCCGTAACTACAGGAAGTCTACAGCGCAATACGGCACCACTGACAGAATCTGACGTACCCCCACCACACATGTTATTTGTATGGCAGGAAGTCTGAAATTGACGCATGCGCAATTCACAGCCGTACCAATATCTATCGCGATCAGTATACGGCTGCCATACCAGTATCCTGTGCCATATCATTTGTTTATTATATATATACATATTTATATTATATTATATATATATATATATAATATATATATCTATATATATATATATAGTATATATATATATATATATATATATATATATATATATATATATTAAAAGAAGAAAGTAAATGCGTGCAGTGAATTACGTTGTATCAGCTTTCCTGGCTTGGAGACAGAAAACACCTAGTGATAGCCTGCCTCAAAGAAGGAAATGCTGAGTGTGTATTTGTGAGGTCGAAGCCTCTACAGGCAGTTGCTAGGGGGCTCTAAGGCGTGGCTGAGGATTGTGCGTTTGTGCGTGTAATGATGGGCGCGATCGCCCGATACTTTTAGCGAAAAAGTCACACGCTCTGGAGGCATGGCATAAGACGGTTCGGAGTACATCAGGTGCTGGTACAGACCCATCAAAGAGGTATGGCATATATTTAAATGACTTAGGAACAGTTGCCTTTGAAAAGAAAGAAGTGTGAAGTGTATACATTTATTTAACATTAATTGTGGGTGGGAAATATAATGGATATGTCTCTTTGTTTCAGATGGGTCCCATGTCATTATTCTAGAGACGGGATTCTCTAAGACTTGACTATTGAAATGTAGTGGTTGACAATTTGAGAGTTTGGGGTGACTTAGTTCATAACATGACCCTTTTGGTCACTTTGTTCCATTTGGTGTTCATCTAGTTTGGGAAATAAATAGCATATTTTTGTATTTATGTGAACTCATTAGCCTAGTTTGATATTGCTTGCTACTGAGAGGTAAGAGTTGCCACTTGTGTAGTTTTGATAGGGGTAATATATATATATATATATATATATATATATATATATATATATATATATATATATATATATATGTAACCATAAATGTGTGCGATTTTTATACGTTCCACAGTCGTGAAGAAATTACAATTGTTTAGATAATTTTATTTCAACTCCGTGAAACAATTAGTTTCTCTAGGGAACTGTCAAATGCAATATACTTTTGGGGAAGAGACCACCGGTAACCAGTCAGGTCCCACAAGGACCAAACATTCATGAAATGTCATCAACTTAGAAGGGAAATAATCTTTTTGACAATGGCTCCTCTGTGTCGTCTTTAAATATTCTATAAAAATTACAGACAAATATCTTGTGAGACCTTTAGCTTCTCAGCACTTTCAAATAATGGAACCAACCTATGGAGAATAATTATAATAAAAATTGTCAAAATGCATTGTTGGAAGTACTTTAAAAATGACTATGTAGTTGAACAAAAACAGGACAAAATATAGTAAGAATATTTGTTTTAAATGTTTTTTATTGAAATAGTCAAGAAATAAGCCACTGGAGAAAACTAAGTCTCGTTGAATAAAGAGAAAATTCCAAATTCTAATTCCTCCTCCAAATATTCAAGTAAGTCATCTACAGGCACTTTTGTAAATAAAGAGACAACATCAAACTAACCATATTAAAAGCAAAATTCAAATTTAAACTATTCAATTTGTTTATAAAATCAACATTGTTTTTAACATTCGTGTTAGAATGTTTCCTACCAAAGGAGTAAGAATTTTTACCAGCCATTTAGATAAATTATACGTAACTGAGCCCACTGAACTAATGATTGGTCTGATAGGGTTATTGATTTTATGTGTCTTGACTAAACCATACATATAAGGTAGGGAGGCGCATTGCGGTGTAAACTGTTATATGTAGGGTTTAGTCAAGACACAAAATCAATAACCCTATCAGACCAATCATTAGTTCAGTGGGCTCAGTTACGTATAATTTATCCAAATGGCTTGTTAAAATTCTTACTCCTTTGGTAGGAAACATTTCTAACACGAATGTTAAAAACAATGTTGATTTTATAAACAAATTGAATAGTTTAAATTTGAATTTTGGTTTTAATATGGTTAGTTTTGATGTTGTCTCTTTATTTATAAAAGTGCCTGTAGATGACTTCCTTGAATATTTGGAGGAGGAATTAAGAACGTCATGACATTTCCCTTAAGTGTAGCAAACCTCATTAGTCTCATAATTTGGTTATGTATCAAAGATAGTAAATTTTGTTTTAATGGAGAATTTTTTGTACAAAAGTTTGGCATGGCTATGGGTAATCCCTTATCTCCTGTCCTTAGCAATATTTACATGGAATTTTTTGAGACAAAACTCTTACCGAATTTTGTTTTGCCCCAAAAAGTTATTTGGTTTAGATATGTGGATGATATCTTCTGTATTTGGCCAGTTCACGAAAATCTCCAGGAATTCCTTAATAATCTCAATAATTTAGTCCCTTCTATAAAATTTACTGTAGAGGAAGAAAGAAATTGTAATTTGAATTTTCTTGGTGTAACTGTCCATAGAAATGATAGAAATTTCACCTTTTCAGTCTTTCGAAAATCAACTAACATTGCCTCTTTTGTTCATTACTACTCCAATCACCATCAAAATGTTAAATTCTCTGTTTTTTCTGGGATGTTCCTAAGGGCTTTACGTGTCTGTAGCCCCAGTTTATTAAAGCTGAAATTAAAACTATTTATGAGATTGCATTGAAACTTAAATACCCAAGGACTTTTATAGATGTGGCATGGAAAAGAGCTAGAAAAACATTTTATTCAACTAATGACAAACTTGAATTTAGCAAGCATAACATTCTAAAATTACCCTATGATGAAAGGTTTTTAGATATTCCTAGAATTTTAAAGCTTTTTAACATAAATGTTGTTTTTAGTAATATTAATGTCAAGAGTTTAATAATAAAAAATTCTCCTAAAGATCTTCCAGGCTGCGTATATGAAATTCCTTGCAAAAAGTGTGATGAAGTCTATTACGGACAAACCGGTAAACCTCTTTCACAACGTCTCAAATAACATCAATATTCTGTGAGAACTGGGCAAATATCGAATGCATTATTCGTACATATGAGAGATTTAGACCATCCTATTAACTGAAGTCAAGCAAGAGCCTTAATCCCATGTAATGACACAGTTAAAAGGAATATCATTAAAGCTTGTTTCATCAAGTCAAATAATAGAAATGTTCTAAATTTAAGTCTTGGTTTATTTAAACTTGATGCTTTCATTATGAAAAAAGTTGTAGATAAATATAAGCAACAAAATTAATATATTCAGTTTTTACATGTTTTGAACTGTAAAGGTACTTTGTAATTTCGGTTAAGTTTGTGACCGTGTGATATCCGATATCCTGGATTATCTCTTTTAATTTTTACCCTTTTGACAATTAACCATCTGGTATTCTTGATCTTGTTTTGTACCTGAGACCTTTCTCTCCAATTGTATTTCATTAACTCCTTGACTATGTCTGAGTAAAGACGAAAGCGCTTGGATTTCTGACCATCATTTTCCTGTGGTATTCGCTTATTTATGAAGTCACGTGCATCTATAGTGATTTTTTAAGCATTATATATATATATGTAGAATATATATATATAATATATATAATATATCTAATATATAATAATATATATATATAATATATATATATAATATATCTATATATAATATATATATATATATATAATATATATATATATATATATATATATATATATATATATATATATATATATATATATATATATATATATATATATATATATATATAATATATATAATATAATATCTATTCATATGAATAATTATCCCATCGAACCGTGATATTTTATATATCAATTTCAAGCTACAAATGTCCTTTAATATCTAAATTCACTTTACCTCCCAAATGATATATTTTCATATATGTACCGAAGGGAATTTTTTTAAGTTGATAATAATTTCGTCTCCCATGGGATCGAACCACCGTCCAGGTGGACGGGGACGAAATCAGGACAGTCAGTGACGCTATCTAATCAGCCAACAGAGACGCTATAAGTTCATATCGATTCTGACCTTACAAATCACCCTCGATCTGGGTGCTTTCGTAATTAGAATCGATATGAAACCCCGTCTACCATGTTGGCCAATGGGGGGACGAAATTATTATCAACTTAAAAAAAAATTCCCCTTCGGTACATACTATATGAAAATATATCATTTGGGAGGTAAAGTGAATTTAGATATTAAAAGGACATTTGTAGCTTGAAATTGATATATAAATGGATCACGGTTCGATGTGATAATTATTCATAACAAAAGGCTACGTACTGTCAAACGCTCGAATTGGCCAACATGGTAGACGGGGTTTCATATCGATTTCTAATACGAAAGCACCCAGATCGAGGGTGAT